>NW_027515444.1:0-79069 GCF_048772815.1 Callospermophilus lateralis
TCTCCTATATAGATAGAGGAATTTGGAACTCTAAATCCAACATGGTTTGAAACTCTTTGAAACTTGACAAAATAAAGGAGTTCTCAGTTTTGTCTCTATGGTTTGTTTCCTCTTCAAGTAGCTCTAGGCACAGATTGTGGAAAAGCACTTTCATTGAGAGGGGTTGCCAAGTTTCTAAGAAATAACGAGTTTCCGAAATACCAGCAAATATTTTTTCACCCAATCTTGATGATACTTGTTGCTAATAATCAGTAAACAAGTCCCACTTGGCTCACCAAATTTTGTTCTTCTAGGTTGAAGCGTTCGTCTACAGTAGCATTTTTTATATTTAGGTTTCCCTCAGTTCTCTCCTATATAGATAGATGAATTTGGAACTCTAAATCCAACGTGGTTTGTAGTAGCTCTTTGAAACTTGACACATATAAAGGAGTTGTCAGTTTTGTCTCTATGGTTTGTTTCCGCTTCAAGTAGCCCTAGGCACAGACTGTGGAAAAGCACTTTCATTGAGAGGGGTTGCCAAGCTTCTAAGAAATTACGAGGTTCCGAAATACCAGCAAATATTTTTTTACCCAATCTTGATGATACTTGGTGGTAATGATCAGTACACAAATCCCACTTGGCTCACCAAATTTTGTTCTTCTAGGTTGAAGCGTTCGTCTACAGTAGCAGTTTTTATATTTAGGTTTCTCTCTGTTCTCTCCTATATAGATAGATGAATTTGGAACTCTAAATCCAACATGGTTTGTAGTAGCTCTGTGAAACTTGACAAAATAAAGGAGTTCTCAGTTTTGTCTCTATGGTTTGTTTCCTCTTCAAGTAGCTCTAGGCAGAGACTGTGGAAAAGCACTTTGATTGAGAGGGGTTGCCAAGCTTCTAAGTAATAACGAGTTTCCGAAATACCAGGAAATACTTTTTCACCCAATCTTGATGATACTTGGTGGTAATGATCAGGACACAAATCCAACTTGGCTCACCGAATTTTGTTCTTCTAAGTTAAGCGTTTGTCTACAGTAGCAGTTTTTATATTTAGGTTTTCCTCTGTTCTATCTAATATAGATAGATGAATTTGGAAGTCTAAATCCAAAATGGTTTGAGTAGCTCTTTGAAACTTGACAAAAAAAAGTAGTTCTCAGTTTTGTCTCTATGGTTTGTTTCCTCTTCAAGTAGCCCTAAGCAAAGACTGTGGAAAAGCACTTTCATTGAAAGGGTTTGCCAAGCTTCCAAGAAATTACGAGTTTAGGAAATACCAGCAAATATTTTTTCAACCAATCTTGATGATACGTGGTGGTAATGACAAGTACACAAATCCCACTTTGCTTACCAATTTTTGTTCTTCTAGGTTGAAGCCTTCATTTACAGTAGCAGTTTTAATTTTTAGGTTTCACTCTGTTCTCTCCCATATAGATAGATGAATTTGGAACTCTAAATCCAACATGGTTTGTAGTAGCTCTTTGAAACTTGACAAAAAAAAAGTAATTCTCAGTTTTGTCTCTATGGTTTGTTTCCTCTTCAATTAGCCCTAGGCACAGACTGTGGAAAAGCACTTTCATTGAGATGGTTTGCCAAGCTTCTAAGAATTAACGAGTTTCCGAAATACCAGCAAATATTTTTTCACCCAATCTTGATGACACGTGGTGGTAATGACAAGCACACAAATCCCTATTGGCTCACCAAATTTTCTTCTTCTATGTTGAAGCGTTCATGTACAGTAGCCGTTTTTATATTTAGGTTACCCTCACATCTCTCCTATATAGATAGATGAGTTTGGAACTCTAAATCCAACATGGTTTGTAGTAGCTCTTTGAAACTTGACAAAAAAAAAGTAATTCTCAGTTTTGTCTCTATGGTTTGTTTCCTCTTCAAGTAGAAGTAGGCACAGACTGTAGAAAAGCACTTTCAATGAGAGCGGTTGCCAAGCTTCTAAGAAATAACGAGTTTCCGAAACACCAGCAAATATTTTTTCACCCAAACTTGATGTTACATGGTGGTAATGACAAGTACACAAATAACTCCTGGCTCACCAAATTTTCTTCTTCTAGGTTGATGCGTTCGTCTACAGTAGCAGTTAATATATTTAGATTTCCCTCTGTTCTCTCCTATATAGATAGATGAATTTGGAACTCTAAATCCAACATGGTTTCCTGTAGCTCTTTGAAACTTGACAAAATAAAGGAGTTCTCAGTTTTGTCTCTATGGTTTGTTTCCTCTTCAAGTAGCTCTAGGCACAGACTGTGGAAAAGCACTTTCATTGAGAGGGGTTTCCCAGCTTCTAAGAAATAACCAGTTTCCGAAATACCAGGAAATATTTTTTCAACCAAACTTGATGATACGTGGTGTTAATGACAAGTGCACATATCCCACTTGGCTCACCAATTTTTGTTGTTCTAGTTTGAAGCGTTCGTTTACAGCAGCAGTTTTTATTTTTAGGTTTCACTCTGTTCTCTCTTATATAGATAGATGAATTTGGAACTCTAAATCCAACATGGTTTGAGTAGCTCTTTGAAACTTGACAAAAAAAAGTAGTTCTCAGTTTTGTCTCTATGGTTTGTTTCCTCTTCAAGTAGCCCTAAGCAAAGACTGTGGAAAAGCACTTTCATTGAAACGGTTTGCCAAGCTTCCACGAAATTACGAGTTTAGGAAATACCAGCAAATATTTTTTCAACCAATCTTGATGATACGTGGTGGTAATGACAAGTACACAAATCCCACTTTCCTCACCAATTTTTGTTCTTCTAGGTTGAAGCCTTCGTTTACAGTAGCAGTTTTTATTTTTAGGTTTCACTCTGTTCTCTCCCATATAGATAGATGAATTTGGAACTCTAAATCCAACATGGTTTGTAGGAGCTCTTTGAAACTTGAAAAAATAAAGCAGTTCTCAATTTTGTCTCTATGGTTTGTTCCCTCTTCAATTAGCCCTAGGCACAGACTGTGGAAAAGCACTTTCATTGAGATGGGTTGCCAAGCTTCTAAGAATTAACGAGTTTCCGAAATACCAGCAAATATTTTTTCACCCAATCTTGATGATACTTGGTGGTAATGATCAGTACACAAATCCCACTTGGCTCACCGAATTTTGTTCTTCTATATTGAAACATTCGTCTACAGTGGCAGTTTTTATATTTAGGTTTCCCTCTGTTCTCTCCTATATAGATAGATGAATTTGGAACTCTAAATCCAACATGGTTTGTAGTAGCTCTTTGAAACTTGACAAAATAAAGGAGTTCTCAGTTTTGTCTCTATGGTCTGTTTCCTCTTCTTTTTTTTATTTTTTTTATTTTTATTGTAGGTTGTTCAAAACATTACATAGTTCTTGATATATCATAATTCACACTTTGATTCAAGTGGGATATAAACTCCCATTTTTACCCCATATACAGATTGCAGAATCACATCAGTTGCACATTGATTTACATATTGCCATTCTGGAGTCTGTAAGTAGCCCTAGGCACAGACTGTGGAAAAGTACTTTCATTGAGAGGGGTTGCCAAGCTTCTAAGAAATAACGAGTTTCTGAAATACCAGCAAATATATTTTCACCCAATCTTGATGACACGTGGTGGTAATGATCAGTACACAAATCCCACTTGGCTCAGTAAATTTTGTTCTTCTAGGTTAAAGCGTTCGTCTACAGTAGCAGTTTTTATATTTAGGTTTCCCTCTGTTCTCTCCAATATAGATAGATGAATTTGGAATTCTAAATCCAACATGGTTTTTATTAGCTCTTGGAAACTTGATAAAATAAAGAAGCTCTCATTTTTGTCTCTATGGTTTGTTTCCTCTTAAAGAAGTTCTAGGCACAGACTGTGGAAAATCACTTTCATTGAGAGAAGTTGCCAAGCTTCTAAGAAATAACGATTTACCAAAATACCAGCAAATATTTTTTCACCCAATCTTGATGATATGTGGTGGTAATGATCGGTACACAAATCCCACTAGGCTCACCATATTTTGTTCTTCTATGTTGAAGCGTTCGTCTACAGTAGCAGTTTTTATATTTAGGTTTCCCTCTGTTCTCTCAAATATAGATAGATGAATTTGGAACTCTAAATCCAACATGGTTTGTAGTAGTTCTTTGAAACTTGACAAAATAAAGGAGTTCTCAGTTTGTCTCTATGGTTTGTTTCCTCTTCAGGTAGCCGAAGGCACAGACTGTGGAAAAGCACTTTCATTGATATGGTTGCCAAGCTTCTAAGAAATAACGAGTTTCCGAAATACCAGCAAATATTTTTTCACCCAATCTTGATGATATGTGGTGGTAATGATCGGTACACAAATCCCACTTGGCTTACCAAATTTTGCTCTTCTTGGTTGAAGCGTTCGTTTACAGTAGCAGTATATATTTTTAGGATTGCCTCTGTTCTCTCCTATATAGATAGATGAATTTGGAACTCTAAATCCAACATGGTTTGTAGTAGCTATTTGAAACTTGACAAAATAGTAGTTCTCAGTTTTATCTCTATGGTTTGTTTCCTCTTCAAGTAGCCCTAAGCAGAGACTGTGGAAAAGCACTTTCATTGAAAGGAGTTGCCAAGATTCCAAGAAATTACGAGTTTCCGAAATACCAGGAAATATTTTTTCACCCGATCTGGATGATACGTGGTGGTATTGAAAAGTACACAAATCCCACTTGGCTCACCAAATTTTGTTCTTCTAGGTTGAAGCCTTCGTTTACACTAGCAGTTTTTATTTATAGGTTTCCCTCTGTTCTCTCCTATATAGATAGATGAATTTGGAACTCTAAATCCAACATGGTTTGTAGTAGCTCTTTGAAACTTGACAAAATAAAGGAGTTCTCAGTTTTGTCTCTATGGGTTGTTTCCTCTTCAAGTAGCTCTAGGCACAGACTGTGGAAAAGCACTTGAATTGAGAGGGTTGCCAAGCTTCTAAGAAATAACGAGTTTCCGAAAGACCAGGAAATATTTTTTCACCCAATCTTGATGATACTTGGTGGTAATGATCAGGACACAAATCCCACTTGGCTCACCGAATATTGTTCTTCTAGGTTGAAGCATTCGTCACAGTAGCAGTTTTTATATTTAGGTTTCACTCTGTTCTCTCCTATAGATAGATGAATTTGGAACTCTAAATCCAACATGGTTTGTAGTAGCTCTTTGAAACTTGACAAAATAGTAGTTCTCAGTTTTGTCTCTAAGGTTTGTTTCCTCTTCAAGTAGCCCTAAGCAGAGACTGTGGAAAAGCACTTTCATTGAAAGGAGTTGCCAAGATTCCAAGAAATTACGAGTTTCCGAAATACCAGCAAATATTTTTTCACCCGATCTGGATGATACGTGGTGGTATTGAAAAGTACACAAATCCCACATGGCTCACCAAATTTTGTTCTTCTAGGTTGAAGCGTTCGTCTACAGTAGCAGTTTTTATATTTAGGTTTCCCTCTGTTCTCTTCCTATATAGATAGATGAATTTGGAACTCTAAATCCAACATGGTTTGTAGTAGCTCTTTGAAACTTGACAAAATAAAGGAGTTCTCAGTTTTGTCTCTATGGTTTGTTTCCTCTTCAAGTAGCCCTAAGCAAAGACTGTGGAAAAGCACTTTCATTGAAAGGGTTTGCCAAGCTTCCAAGAAATTACGAGTTTAGGAAATACCAGCAAATATTTTTTTAACCAATCTTGATGATACGTGGTGGTAATGACAAGTACACAAATCCCACTTTGCTCACCAATTTTTGTTCTTCTAGGTTGAAGCCTTCGTTTACAGTAGCAGTTTTTATTTTTAGGTTTCACTCTGTTCTCTCCCATATAGATAGATGAATTTGGAACTCTAAATCCAACATGGTTTGTAGGAGCTCTTTGAAACTTGAAAAAATAAAGTAGTTCTCAATTTTGTCTCTATGGTTTGTTTCCTCTTCAATTAGCCCTAGGCACAGACTGTGGAAAAGCACTTTCATTGAGATGGGTTGCCAAGCTTCTAAGAATTAACGAGTTTCCGAAATACCAGCAAATATTTTTTCACCCAATCTTGATGATACTTGGTGGTAATGATCAGTACACAAATCCCACTTGGCTCACCAAATTTTGTTCTTCTAGATTGAAACATTCGTCTACAGTGGAAGTTTTTATATTTAGGTTTCCCTCTGTTCTCTCCTATATAGATAGATGAATTTGGAACTCTAAATCCAACATGGTTAGTAGTAGCTCTTTGAAACTTGACAAAATAAAGGAGTTCTCAGTTTTGTCTCTATGGTCTGTTTCCTCTTCAAGTAGCCCTAGGCACAGACTGTGGAAAAGTACTTTCATTGAGAGGGGTTGCCAAGCTTCTAAGAAATAACGAGTTTCTATAATACCAGCAAATATATTTTCACCCAATCTTGATGACACGTGGTGGTAATGATCAGTACACAAATCCCACTTGGCTCAGTAAATTTTGTTCTTCTAGGTTAAAGCGTTCGTCTACAGTAGCAGTTTTTATATTTCGGTTTCCCTCTGTTCTCTCCTATATAGATAGATAAATTTGGAATTCTAAATCCAACATGGTTTTTATTAGCTCTTGGAAACCTGATAAAATAAAGAGGCTCTTATTTTTGTCTCTATGGTTTGTTTCCTCTTAAAGAAGTTCTAGGCACAGACTGTGGAAATGCACTTTCATTGAGAGAAGTTGCCAAGCTTCTAAGAAATAACGAGTTACCAAAATACCAGCAAATATTTTTTTACCCAATCTTGATGATATGTGGTGGTAATGATCGGTACACAAATCCCACTTGGCTCACCATATTTTGTTCTTCTAGGTTGAACCGTTCATCTACAGTAGCAGTTTTTATATTTAGGTTTCCCTCTGTTCTCTCAAATATAGATAGATGAATTTGGAATTCTAAATCCAACATGGTTTGTAGTAGCTCTTTGAAACTTGACAAAATAAAGGAGTTCTCAGTTTTGTCTCTATGATTTGTTTCCTCTTCAAGTAGCAATAGGCACAGACTGTGGAAAAGCACTTTCAATGAGAGGGGTTGCCAAGCTTCTAAGAAATAACGAGTTTCCGAAATACCAGCAAATATTTTTTCACCCAATCTTGATGATGTGGTGGTAATGATCGGTACACAAATCCCACTTGGCTTACCAAATTTTGCTCTTCTTGGTTGAAGCGTTCGTTTACAGTAGCAGTTTATATTTTTAGGTTTGCCTCTGTTCTCTCCTATATAGATAGATGAATTTGGAACTCTAAATCCAACATGGTTTGTAGTAGCTCTTTGAAACTTGACAAAATAGTAGTTCTCAGTTTTGTCTCTAAGGTTTGTTTCCTCTTCAAGTAGCCCTAAGCAGAGACTGTGGAAAAGCACTTTCATTGAAAGGAGTTGCCAAGATTCCAAGAAATTACGAGTTTCCGAAATACCAGCAAATATTTTTTCACCCGATCTGGATGATACGTGGTGGTTTAGAAAAGTACACAAATCCCACATGGCTCACCAAATTTTGTTCTTCTAGGTTGAAGCGTTCGTCTACAGTAGCAGTTTTTATATTTAGGTTTCCCTCTGTTCTCTTCCTATATAGATAGATGAATTTGGAACTCTAAATCCAACATGGTTTGTAGTAGCTCTTTGAAACTTGACAAAATAAAGGAGTTCTCCGTTTTGTCTCTATGGTTTGTTTCCTCTTCAAGTAGCTCTAGGCACAGACTGTGGAAAAGCACTTTCATTGAGAGGGGTTGCCAAGCTTCTAAGAAATAATGAGTTTCCGAAATACCAGCAAATATTTTTTTACCCAATCTTGATGATTCTTGGTGGTAATGATCAGGACACAAATCCCACTTGGCTCACCGAATTTTGTTCTTCTAGGTTGAAGCGTTCGTCTACAGTAGCAGTTTTTATACTTAGGTTTCCCTCTGTTCTCTCCTATATTGATATATGAGTTTGGAATTCTAAATCCAACATGGTTTGTATTAGCTCTTTGAAATTTTACAAAATAAAGGAGTTCTCCGTTTTTTATCTATGGTTTGTTTTTTCTTCAAGTAGCTCTAGGCACAGACTGTGGAAAAGCACTTTCATTGACAGGGGTTGCCAAGCTTCTAAGAAATAACGAGTTTCCGAAATACCAGCAAATATTTTTTCACCCAATCTTGATGATACTTGGTGGTCATAATCAGTACACAAGTCCCAATTGGCTCACCAAATTATGTTCTTCTAGGTTGAAGCGTTCGTCTACAGTAGTAGTTTTTATATTAAGGTTTCCCTCTGTTCTCTAATATGTAGATATATGAATTTGGAACTCTAAATCCAACATGGTTTGTATTAGCTCTTTGAAACTTGACAAAATAAAGGTGTTCTCCGTTTTGTCTCTATGGTTTGTTTCCTCTTCAAGTAGCTCTACGCACAGACTGTGGAAAAGCACTTTCATTGAGAGGGTTTGACAAGCTTCTAAGAAATAACGAGTTTTCGAAATACAAGCAATTATTTTTTCAACCAATCTTGATGATACGTGGTGGTAATGACACATACACAAAACCCACTTGGCTCACCAATTTTTGTTCTTCTATGTTGAAGCGTTTGTTTACAGTAGCAGTTTTTATTTTTAGGTTTCACTCTGTTCTCTCCTATATAGATAGATGAATTTGGAACTAAAATCCAACATGGATTAAGTAGCTCTTTGATACTTGAAAAAATAATGGAGTTCTCAGTTTTGTCTCTGTGGTTTGTTTCCTCTTCAAGTAGCTCTAGGCACAGACTGTGGAAAAGCACTTTCATTGAGAGGGGTTGCCAAGCTTCTAAAAAATAACGAGTTTCCCAAATACCAGCAAATATTTTTTCACCAAATCTTGATGATTCTTGGTGGTAATGATCAGGACACAAATCCCACTTGGCACACCGATTATTGTTCTTCTAGGTTGAAGGGATCGTCTACAGTAGCAGTTTTTATATTTAGGTTTCCCTCTGTTCTCCCCTATATAGATAGATGAATTTTAACTCTAAATCCAACATGGTTTGTAGTAGCTCTCTGAAACTTGACAAAATAAAGGAGTTCTCAGTTTTGTCTCTATGGTTTGTTTCCTCTTCAAGTACCCCTAGGCACAGACTGTGGAAAAGCACTTTCATTGAGAGGGGTTGCCAAGCTTCTAAGAAATAACGAGTTTCCGAAATACCAGCAAATATTTTTTCACCCAATCTTGATGATACTTGGTGGTAATGATCAGTACACAAATCCCAATTGGCTCACGAAATTTTGTTCTTCTAGGTTGAAGCGTTCGTCTACAGTAGCAGTTTTTATATTTAGGTTTCAATCTGTTCTCTAATATATAGATATATGAATTTGGAACTCTAAATCCAACATAGTTTGTATTAGCTCTTTGAAACTTGAAAAATAAAGGAGTTCTCCGTTTTGTCTCTAGGATTTGTTTCCTCTTCAAGTAGCTCTAGGCACAGACTGTGGAAAAGCACTTTCATTGAGAGGGGTTGCCAAGGTTCTAAGAAATAACGAGTTTCCGAAATACCTGCAAATATTTTTTCACCCAATCTTGATGATACTTGGTGGTAATGATCAGGACACAAATCCCACTTGGCTCACCGAATTTTGTTCTTCTAGGTTGAAGCGTTCGTCTACAGTAGCAGTTTTTATATTTAGGTTTCCCTCTGTTCTCTCCTATATAGATAGATGAATTTGGAACTCTAAATCCAACATGGTTTGTAGTAGCTCTTTGAAACTTGACAAAAAAAAAGGATTTCTCAGTTATGTCTCTATGGTTTGTTTCCTCTTCAAGTAGCCCTAAGTTGAGACTGTGGAAAGCACTTTCATTGAAAGGGGTTGCCAAGCTTCCAAGAAATTATGAGTTTCCGAAATACCAGCAAATATTTTTACAACCAAACTTGATGATGCGTGGTGGTAATGACAAGGACACAAATCCCACTTGGCTCACCAATGGTTGTTCTTCTAGGTTGAAGCGTTCGTTTACAGTAGCAGTTTTTATTTTTATGTTTCATTCTGTTCTCTCCTATATAAATAGATGCATTTGGAACTCTAAATCCATCATGGTTTTTAGTAGCTCTTTGATACTTGACAAAATAAAGCAGTTCTCAGTTTTGTCTCTATGATTTGTTTCCTATTCAAGTAGCCCTAGGCACAGACTGTGTAAAAGCACTTTCATTGAGAGGGGTTGCCAAGCTTCTAAGAAATAACGAGTTTCCGAAATACCAGCAAATATTTTTTCACCCAATCTTGATGATACTTGGTGGTCATAATCAGTACACAAATCTCACTTGGCTCACCAAATTTTGTTCTTCTAGGTTGAAGCGTTTGTCTAGAGTAACAGTTTTTAAATTTGGGTTTCCCTCTGTTCTCTCCTATATAGATAGATGAATTTGGAACTCTAAATCCAACATGGTTTTTAGTAGCTATTTGAAACTTGACAAAATAAAGGAGTTCTCAGTTTTGTCTCTATGGTTTGTTTCCTCTTCAAGTAGCTCTAGGCACAAACTGTGGAAAAGCACTTTCATTGAGAGGGGTTGCCAAGCTTCTAAGAAATAACGAGTTTCCGAAATACCTGTAAATATTTTTTCACCCAATCTTGATGATACTTGGTGGTAATGTTCAGGACACAAATACCACTTGGCTCACCAAATTTTGTTCTTCTAGGTTGAAGCGTTCATCTAGAGTAGCAGTTTTTATATTTAGGTTTCCCTCTGTTCTCTCCTATATAGATAGATGAATTTGGAACTCTAAATCCAACATGGTTTGTAGTATCTCTTTGAAACTTGACAAAATAAAGGAGTTCTCAGTTTTGCCTCTATGGATTGTTTCCTCTTCAAGTAGCTCTAGGCACAGACTGTGGAAAAGAACTTTCATTTAGAGGGGTTGCCAAGCTTCTAAGAAATAACGAGTTTCCGAAAGACCAGGAAATATTTTTTTACCCAATCTTGATGATACTTGGTGGTAATGATCAGGACACAAATCCCACTTGGCTCACCGAATTTTGTTCTTCTAGGTTGAAGCGTTCGTCTACAGTCGCAGTTTTTATATTTAGGTATCCCTCTGTTCTCTCCTATATAGATAGATGAATTTGGAACTCTAAATCCAACATGGTTTGTAGTAGCTCTTTGAAACTTGACAAAAAAAAGCAGTTCTCAGTTTTGTCTCTATGGTTTGTTTCCTCTTCAAGTAGCCCTAGGCACAGACTGTGGAAAACACTTTCATTGAAAGGGGTTGCCAAGCTTCCAAGAAATAACGAGGTTCCCATAACCAGCAAATATTTTTTCAACCAATCTTGATGATACTTGGTGGTAACGATCGGTACAGAAATCACACTTGACTCACCAAATTTTGTTTTTCTAGTTTGAAGTGTTTGTTTACAGTAGCAGTTTATGTTTTTAGGTTTTCCTTTGTTCTCTTCTATATAGATAGATGAATTTGGAACTCTAAATCCAACACGGTTTGTAGTAGCTCTTTGAAACTTGACAAAATAAAGTAGTTCTAAGTTTTGTCTCTGTGGTTTGTTTCCTCTTCAAGTAGCCCTAGGCACAGACTGTGGAAAAGCACTTTCATTGAAAGGGGTTGCCAAGATTCCAAAAAATAACGAGTTTACGAAATACCAGCAAATATTTTTTCACCGGATCTTGATGATACTTGGTGGTAATTATCGGTACAGAAATCCCACTTGACTCACCAAATTTTGTTTTTCTAGGTTGAAGTGTTCGTTTACAGTAGCAGTTTATGTTTTTAGGTTTCCCTCTGTTCTCTCCTACATAGATAGATGATTTTGGAACTCTAAATCCAACATGGTTTGTAGTAGCTTTTTGAATCGTGACAAAATAAAGGAGTTCTCAGTTTTGTCTCTATGATTTCTTTCCTCTTCAAGTAGCCCTAAGCAGATACTGTGGAAAAGCACTTTCATTGAAAAGCTTTGCCAAGCTTCCAAGAAATAACGAGTTTCCGAAATACAAGCAAATATTTTTTCACCCAATGTTGATTATACTTGGTGGTTATGATCGGTACAGAAATCCCACTTGACTCACCAAATTTTGTTCTTCTAGTTTGAAGCGTTCGTTAACAGTAGCACTTTATATTTTTAGATTTCCCTCTGTTCTCTCCTATATACATAGATGAATTTGGAACTCCAAATCCAATATGGTTTGTAGTAGCTCTTTTAAACTTGACAAAATAAAGGAGTTCTCAGTTTTGTATCTATGGTTTGTTTCCACTTCAAGTAGCCCAAGGCACAGGCTGTGGAAAAGCACTTTCATTGAGAGGTGTTGCCAAGATTCTAAGAAATAACGAGTTTCGGAAATACCAGCAAATATTTTTTCACCCATTCTTGATGATACTTGGTGGTAATGATCAATATACAAATCCCACTTGGCTCACCAAATTTTGTTCTTCTAGTTTGAAACGTTCATCTACAGTAGCAGTTTTTATATTTAGGTTTCACTCTGTTCTCTCCTATATAGTTAGATGAATTTGGAACTCTAAATCCTACATGGTTTGTAGTAGCTCCTTGAAACTTGACAAAAGAAAGTAGTTCTCAGTTTTGTCTCTATTCTTTGTTTCCTCTTCAAGAAGCCCTAGGCACAGACTGTGGAAAAGCATTTTCATTGAAAGGGGTTGCCAAGCTCCAAGAAATAACGAGTTTCCGAAATACCAGCAAATATTTTTTCACCCAATCTTGATTATACTTGCTGGTTTTGATCAGTACACAAAGCCCACTTAAATCACCAAATTTTGTTCTTCTAGTTTGAAGCGTTCGCTTACAGTAGCAGTTTTTATTTTTAGGTTTCACTCTCGTCTCTCCTATATAAATAGATGAATTTGGAACCCTAAATTCAACATGGTTTGTAGTAGCTCTTTGAAATTTGACAGAATAAAGGAGTTCTCAGTTTTGTCTCCTTGGTTTGTTTCCTCTTCAAGTAGTTTTAGGCACAGAGTTTGGAAAAGCATTTTCATTGAGAGGGGTTGCGAAGATTCTAATAAATAACGAGTTTGCGAAATACCCGCTAATATTTTTTCACCCAATCTTGATGATACTTGGTGGTAATGATCAGTACACAAATCCCACTTGGCTCATCAAATTTTGTTTTTCTAGGTTGAAGCTTTCGTCTACAGTAGCAGTTTTTATATTTTGGTTTCCCTCTGTTCTCTCCTACATAGATAGATGAATTTGGAACTCTAAATCCAACATGGTTTGTATTAGCCTTTGAAACTTGACAAAATAAAGGAGTTCTCAGTTTTGTCTCTATGGTTTGTTTTCTCATCAAGTAGCCCTAAGCTGAGACTGTGGAAAAGCAATTTCTTTGAAAGGGGTTGCCAAGCTTCCAAGAAACTACGAATTCCCGAAATACCAGCAAACATTATTTCACCCAATCTCGATACGTGGTGGTAATGACAAGTACACAAATCCCACTTGGCTCACCCAATTTTGTTCTTCTAGTTTGAAGGGATCGTTTACAGGAGCAGTTTATATTTTTAGGTTTCCCTCTGTTCTCTCCTATATAGATAGATGAATTTGGATCACTAAATGCAACATGGTTTGTAGTAACACTCTGAAACTTGACAAAGAAAAGTAGTTCTCAGTTTTGTCTCTTTGATTTGTTTCCTCTTCAAGTAGCCCTAAGCAGAGACTGTGGAAAAGCACTTTCATTGAAAGCGGTTGCCAAGCTTCCAAGAAATTACGATTTTCTGAAATACCAGCAAATATTTTTTCACCCAAACTTGATGATACGTGGTGGTAATGATCGGTACACATTTCCCACTTGGCTCACTAAATTTTGTTCTTCTAGGTTGAAGCATTCGTTTACAGTAGCAGTTTTTATATTTATGTTTTCCTCTGTTCTCTCCTATATAGATTGATGAATTTGGAACACTAAATCCAACATGGTTTGTATTAGCTCTTTGAAACTTGACAAAATAAAGTAGTTCTCAGTTTTGTCTCTATGGTTTGTTTCCTCTTCAAGTAGCCCTAGGCACAGACTGTGGAAAAGCACTTTCATTGAGAGGGGTTGCCAAGCTTATAAGAAATAACGAGTTTCCGAAACAACAGCAAATAATTTTTCACCCAATCTTGATGATACTTGGTGGTAATGATCCGTACACAAGTCCCACTTGGCTCACAAAATTTTGATCTTCTAGGTTGAAGCGTTCGTTTACAGTAGCAGTTTTTATTTTTAGGTTTCACTTTGTTCTCTCCTATATAGATAGATGAATTTGGAACTCTAAATCCCACATGGTTTGTAGTAGCTCTTTGAAATTTGACAAAAAAAGTAGTTCTCAGTTTTGTCTTATGGTTTGTTTCCTCTTCAAGGAGCCCTAAGCAGAGACTGTGGAAAAGCACTTTCATTGAAAGGGGTTGCCAAGCTTCCAAGAAATAACGAGTTTCCGAAATACCAGCAAATATTTTTTCACCCAATCTTGAAGATACTTGGTAGTAATGATCGGAACACAAATCCCACTTGACTCACCAAATTTTTTTCTTCTAGGTTGAAGCCTTCGTCTACAGTTGCAGTTTTTATATGTAGGTTTCCATCTGTTGTCTCCTCTATAGATAGATGAATTTGGAACTCTAAATCCAACATGGTTTGTAGTAGCTCTTTGAATCATGACAAAAAAAAGTATTTCTCAGTTTTGTCTCAATGGTTTGTTTCCTTTTCAAGTAGCCCTAAGCAGAGACTGTGGAAAAGCACTTTCATTGAAAGGGGTTGCCAATTTTCCAAGAAATTACGAGTTTCTGAAATACCAGCAAATATTTTTTCACCCAATCTTGATGACACGTGGTGGTAATGACAAGCACACAAATCCTTCCTGGCTCACCAAATTTACTTCTTCTAGGTTGAAGCGTTCGTCTACAGTAGCAGTTTTTATATTTAGGTTTCCCTCTGTTCTCTCCTATATAGATAGATGAATTTGGAACTCTAAATCCAACATGGTTTGTAGTAGCTCTTGGAAACTTGACAAAAAAAGTAGTTCTCAGTTTTGTCTCTATGATTTGTTTCCTCTTCAAGTAGCCCAAGCAGAGACTGTGGAAAAGAACTTTAATTGAAAGGAGTTGCGACGCTTCCCCCAAAAATTACGAGTTTCCGAAATATCAGCAAATATTTTTTTCACCCAATCTTGGTGATACGTGGTGGTAATGATCGGAGCACAAGTCCCCCTTGGCTCACAAAATTTTGTTCTTCTAGGTTGAAGCGTTCGTTTACAGTAGCAGTTTTTATTTTTAGGTTTCACTTTGTTCTCTCCTACATAGATAGATGAATTTGGAACTCTAAATCCAACATGGTTTGTAGTAGCTCTTTGAAACTTGACAAAATAAAGGAGTTCTCAGTTTTGTCTCTTTGTTTGTTTCCTCTTCAATTAGCCCTAGGCACAGACTGTGGAAAAGCACCTTCATTGAGAGGGGTTGCCAAGCTTCTAAGAAATAACTAGTTTCCGAAATACCAGCAAATATTTTTTCACCCAATCTTGATGATACTTGGTGGTAATGATAAGTACACAAGTCCCACTTGGCTCACCAAATTGTGTTCTTCTAGGTTGAAGTGTTCGTCTACAGTAGCAGTTTTTAAATGTAGGTTTCACTCTGTTCTCTCTTATATAGATAGATGAATTTGGAACTCTAAATCCAACATGGTTTGTAGTAGCTCTTTGAAACTTGACAAAAAAAAAGTAATTCTCAGTTTTTTCTCTATGGTTTGTTTCCTATTCAAGTATCCCTAGGCACAGACTGTGGAAAAGCACTTTCATTGAAAAGCTTTGCCAAGCTTCCAAGAAATAACGAGTTTCCGAAATACCAGCAAATATTTTTTCACCCAATCTTGATGATTCTTGGTGGTTATGATCGGCACACAAATCCCACTTGACTCACCAAATTTTGTTCTTCTAGTTTGAAGCGTTCGTTTACAGTAGCACTTTATATTATTAGGTTTCCCTCTGTTCTCTCCTATATAGATAGATGAATCGGAACTCCAAATCCAACATGGTTTGTAGTAGCTCTTTTAAACTTGACAAAATAAAGGAGTTCTCAGTTTTGTATCTACGGTTTGTTTCCACTTCAAGTAGCCCAAGGCACAGGCTGTGGAAAAGCACTTTCATTGAGAGGGGTTGCCAAGATTCTAAGAAATAACGAGTATCCGAAATACCAGCAAATATTTTTTCACCCATTCATGATGATACTTGGTTGTAATGATCAATATACAAATCCCACTTGGCTCACCAAATTTTGTTCTTCTAGGTTGAAGCGTTCGTCTAAAGTAGCAGTTTTTTATATTTAGGTTTCACTCTGTTCTCTCCTATATAGATAGATGAATTTGGAACTCTAAATCCAACATGGTTTGTAGTAGCTCTTTGAAACTTGACAAAATAAAGGAGTTCTCAGTTTTGTCTCTATGGTTTGTTTCCTCTTCAAGTAGTCCTAGGCACAGACTGTGGAAAAGCACTTTCTTTGAGAGGGGTTGCCAAGTTCTAAGAAATAACGAGTTTATGAAATACCAGCAAATATTTTTTCACCCAATCTTGATGATACCTGGTGGAAATGATAAGTACACATATCCCACTTGACTCACCAAATTTTGTTGTTCTAAGTTGAAGCGTTCGTTTACAGTAGCAGTTTTTATTTTTAGGTTTCACTCTGTTCTCTTCTATATAGATAGACGAATTTGGAACTCTAGAACCAACATGGTTTGTAGTAGCTCTTTGAAACCTGAAAAAATAAAGGAGTTCTCAGTTTTGTCTCTATGGTTTGTTTACTCTTCAATTAGCCCTAAGCAGAGACTGTGGAAAAGCACTATCATAGAAAGGGGTTGCCAAGCTTCCAAGAAATTACGAGCTTCCGAAATACCAGCAAATATTTTTTCACCCAATCTTGATGATACATGGTGGTAATGACAAGTACACAAATCCCACTTGGATCACCAAATTTTGTTCTTCTACGTTGAAGCGTTAGTTTACAGTAGCAGTTGTTATTTTAGGTTTCACTCTGTTCTCTCCTATATAGATAGATGAATTTGGAACTCTAAATCCAACATGGTTTGTAGTAGCTCTTTGAAACTTGACAAAATAAAGGAGTTCTCAGTTTTGTCTCTATGATTTGTTTTCTCTTCAAGTAGCCCTGAGCAGAGACTGTGGAAAAGCACTTTCATTGAATGGGGTTTAGAGCTTCCAAGAAATTACGAGTTTCCGAAATACCAGCAAATATTTTTTCACCCAATCTTGATAATACGTGGTGGTAATGACAAGTACACAAATCCCACTTGGCTCACCAAATTTTGTTCTTCTAGGTTGAAGCGTTCTTTTACAGTAGCAGTTTTTATTTTTAGGTTTCACTCTCTTCTCTCCTATATAAATAGATGAATTTAGAACCCTAAATTCAACATAGTCTGTAGTAGCTCTTTGAAATTTGACAAAATAAAGGAGTTCTCAGTTTTGCCTCCTTGGTTTGTTTTCTCTTCAAGTAGTCGTAGGCACAGAGTGTGGAAAAGCATTTTCATTGAGAGGGGTTGCCAAGATTCTAATAAATAACGAGTTTCCGAAATACCAGCAAATATTTTTTCACCCAATCTTGATGATACTTGGTGGTAATGATCAGTACACAAATCCCACTTGGCTCGTCAAATTTTGTTCTTCTAGGTTGAAGCTTTCGTCTACAGTAGCAGTTTTTATATTTAGGTTTCACTCTGTTCTCTCCTACATAGATAGATGAATTTGGAACTCTAAATCCAACATGGTTTGTAGTAGCTCTTTGAAACTTGACAAAATAAAGGAGTTCTCAGTTTTGTCTCTATGAATTGTTTTCTCATCAAGTAGCCCTAAGCTGAGACTTTGGAAAAGCAATTTCTTTGAAAGGGGTTGCCAAGCTTCCAAGAAACTACGAGTTTCCGAAATACCAGCAAATATTTTTTCACCCAATCTTAATGATACGTGGTGGTAATGACAAGTACACAAATCCCACTTGGCTCACCCAATTTTGTTCTTCTAGTTTGAAGCGTTCGTTTACAGTAGCAGTTTATATTTTTAGGTTTCCCTCTGTTCTCTCCTATATAGATAGATGAATTTGGATCTCTAAATCCAACATGGTTTGTAGTAACTCTCTGAAAATTGCCAAAGAAAAGTAATTCTCAGTTTTGTCTCTTTGATTTGTTTCCTCTTCAAGTAGCCCTAAGCAGAGACTGTGGAAAAGCACTTTCATTGAAAGGGGTTGCCAAGCTTCCAAGAAATTACGATTTTCTGAAATACCAGCAAATATTTTTTCAAACAAACTTGATGATACGTGGTGGTAATGATCGGTACACATTTCCCACTGGCTCACTAAATTTTGTTCTTCTAGGATGAAGCCTTCGTTTACAGTAGCAGTTTTTATATTTATGTTTTCCTCTGTTCTCTCCTATATAGATAGATGAATGTGGAACACTAAATCCAACATGGTTTGTATTAGCTCTTGGAAACTTGACAAAATAAAGTAGTTCTCAGTTTTGTCTCTATGGTTTGTTTCCTCTTCAAGTAGCCCTAGGCACACACTGTGGAAAAGCACTTTCATTGAGATGGTCTGCCAAGCTTCTAGAAATAACGAGTTTCCGAAACAACAGCAAATAATTTTTCTCCCAATCTTGATGATACTTAGTGGTAATGATCAGTACACAAATCCCACTTGGCTCACCAAATTTTTTCTTCTAGGTTGAAGCCTTCATCTACAGTTGCAGTTTTTTTTATTTAGGTTACCCTCTGTTGTCTCCTATATAGATAGATGAATTTGGAACTCTAAATCCAACAGGTTTGTAGTAGCTTTTTGAAACATGACAAAAAAAGTAGTTCTCAGTTTTGTCTCTATGGTTTGTTTCCTCTTCAAGTAGCCCTAAGCAGAGACTGTGGAAAAGCACTTTCATTGAAAGGGGTTGCCAAATTTCCAAGAAATTACGAGTTTCTGAAATACCAGCAAATATTTTTTCACCCAATCTTGATGACACGTGGTGGTAATGACAAGCACACAAATCCCTCCTGGCTCAACAATTTTTCTTCTTCTAGGTTGAAACGTTCGTCTACAGTAGCAGTTTTTATATTTAGGTTTCACTCTGTTCTCTCATATATAGATAGATGAATTTGGAACTCTAAATCCAACATGGTTTGTAGTAGCTCTTTGAAACTTGACAAAATAAAGGAGTTCTCAGTTTTTTCTCTATGGTTTGTTTCCTCTTCAAGTAGCCCTAGGCACAGACTGTGGAAAAGCACTTTAATTGAGAGGGGTTGCCAAGCTTCTAAGAAATAACAAGTTTCCGAAAGACCAGGAAATATTTTTTCACCCAATCTTGATGATACTTGGTGGTAATGATCAGGACACAATTCCCACTTGGCTCACCGAATATTGTTCTTCTAGTTGAAGCGTTCGTCTACCGTAGCAGTTTTTATATTTAGGTTTCCCTCTGTTCTCTCCTATATAGATAGATGAATTTGGAACTCTAAATCCAACATGGTTTGTAGTAGCTCTTTGAAACTTGACAAAATAAAGGAGTTCTTAGTTTTGTCTCTATGGTTTGTTTCCTCTTCAAGTAGCCCTAAGCAGAGACTGTGGAAAAGCAATTTCATTGAAAGGGGTTGCCAAGCTTCCAAGAAATTACGAGTTTCCGAAATACCAGCAAATATTTTTTCACCCAATCTTGATGATACGTGGTGTTAATGATGAGTACACAAATCCCACTTGGCTCACCGAATTTTGTTCTTCTAGGTTGAAGCGTTCATCTACAGTAGCAGTTTTTATATTTAGGTTTCCCTCTGTTCTCTCCTATATTGATATAAGAGTTTGGAACTCAAAATCCAACATGGTTTGTATTAGCTCTTTGAAATATGACAAAATAAAGGAGTTCTCCGTTTTGTATCTATGGTTTGTTTCCTCTTCAAGTAGCTCTAGGCACAGACTGTGGAAAAGCACTTTGATTGAGAGGGGTTGCCAAGCTTCTAAGAAATAACGAGTTTCCTAAATAACAGGAAATACTTTTTCACCCAATCTTGATGATACTTGGTGGTAATGATCAGGACACAAATCCAACTTGGCTCACCGAATTGTGTTATTCTAGGTTGAAGCGTTTGTCTACAGTAGCAGTTTTTATATTTAGCCTTTCCTCTGTTGTCTCCTTAATAGATAGATGAATTTGGAACTCTAAATCCAACATGGTTTGAGTACCTCTTTGAAACTTGACAAAAAAAGTAGTTCTCAGTTTTGTCTCTATGGTTTGTTTGGTCTTCAAGTAGCCCTCGGCAAAGACTGTGGAAAAAACTTTCATTGAAAGGGTTTGCCAAGCTTCCAAGAAATTACGAGTTTCCGAAATACCAGCAAATACTTTTTCAACCAATCTTGATGATACGTGACGGTAATGACAAGTACACAAATCCCACTTTGCTCACCAATTTTTGTTCTTCTAGGTTGAAGCGTTCAATACAGTAGCAGTTTTTATTTTTAGGTTATCCTCTGTTCTCTCCTACATAGATAGATGAATTTGGAACTCTAAATCCAACATGGTTTGTAGTAGCTCTTTGAAACTTGACAAAATAAAGGAGTTCTCAGTTTTGTCTCTGAATTGTTTTCTCATCAAGTAGCCCTAAGGTGAGACTTTGGAAAAGCAATTTCTTTGAAAGGGGTTGCCAAGCTTCCAAGAAACTACGAGTTTCCGAAATACCAGCAAATATTTTTTCACCCAATCTTGATGATACGTGGTGGTAATGACAAGTACACAAATCCCACTTGGCTCACCCAATTTTGTTCTTCTAGTTTGAAGCGTTCGTTTACAGTAGCAGTTTATATTTTTAGGTTTCCCTCTGTTCTCTCCTATATAGATAGATGAATTTGGATCTCTAAATCCAACATGGTTTGTAGTAACTCTCTGAAAATTGACAAAGAAAAGTAGTTCTCAGTTTTGTCTCTTTGATTTGTTTCTTCTTCAATTAGCCCTAGGCACAGACTGTGGAAAAGCACTTTCATTGAGAGGGGTTGCCAAGCTTATAAGAAATAACGAGTTTCCGAAATACCAGCAAATATTTTAAAACCCAATCTTGATGATATTGGTGGTAATGATCAGTACACAAATCCCACTTGTCTCACCATATTTTATTCTTCTCGGTTGAAACGTTCGTCTACAGTAGTAGTTTTTATATGTAGGTTTCCCTCTGTTCTATCCTATATAGATAGATGAATTTGGAACTCTAAATCCAACATGGTTTCTAGTGCTCTTTGAAACTTGACAAAATAAAGGAGTTCTCAGTTTAGTCTCTATGGTTTGTTTCCTCTTCAAGTAGCTCTAGGCACAGACTTTGGAAAAGCACTTTCATTGAGAGGGTTTGCCAAGCTTGTAAGAAATAACGAGTTTCCGAAATACCAGCAAATATTTTTTCAACCAATCTTGATGATACGTGGTGGTAATGACACGTACACAAATCCCACTTGGCTCACCAATTTTTGTTCTTCTAGGTTGAAGCGTTTGTTTACAGTAGCAGTTTTTATTTTTAGGTTTCACTCTGTTCTCTCCTATATAGATAGATGTATTTGAAACTCTAAATCCAACATGGTTTTTAGTAGATCTTTGATACTTGACAAAATAATGGAGTTCTCAGTTTTGTCTCTGTGGTTTGTTTCCTCTTCAAGTAGCTCTAGGCACAGATTGTGGAAAAGCACTTTCATTGAGAGGGGTTGCCAAGCTTCTAAGAAATAACGAGTTTCCCAAATACCAGCAAATATTTTTTCACCCAATCTTGATGATTCTTGGTGGTAATTATCAGGAAACAAATCCCACTTGGCTCACCGAATATTGTTCTTCTAGGTTGAAGGGTTCGTCTACAGTAGCAGTTTTTATATTTAGGTTTCCCTCTGTTCTCTCCTATATAGATAGATGAATTTGGAACTCTAAATCCAGCATGGTTTGTAGTAGCTCTCTGAAACTTGACAAAATAAAGGAGTTCTCAGTTTAGTCTCTATGGTTTGTTTCCTCTTCAAGTAGCTCTAGGCACAGACTGTGGAAAAGCACTTTCATTGAGAGGGGTTGCCAAGCTTCTAAGAAATAACGAGTTTCCGAAATACCAGCAAATATTTTTTCACCCAATCTTGATGATACTTGGTGGTAATGATCAGTACACAAATCCCACTTGGCTCACCAAATTTTGTTCTTCTAGGTTGAAGCGTTCGTCTACAGTAGCAGTTTTTATATTTAGGTTTCCCTCTGTTCTCTAATATATAGATATATGAATTTGGAACTCTAAATACAACATGGTTTGTATTAGCTCTTTGAAACTTGACAAAATAAAGGAGTTCTCCGTTTTGTATCTATGATGTGTTTCCTCTTCAAGTAGATCTAGGCACAGATTGTGGAAAAGCACTTTCATTGAGAGGGGTTGCCAAGGTTCTAAGAAACAACGAGTTTCCGAAAGACCAGGAAATATTTTTTCACCCAATCTTGAAGATACTTGGTGGTAATGTTCAGGACACAAATACCACTTGGCTCACCGAATGTTGTTCTTCTAGGTTGAAGCGTTCATCTACAGTAGCAGTTTTTATATTTAGGTTTCCCTCTGTTCTCTCCTATATAGATAGATGAATTTGGAACTCTAAATCCAACATGGATTGTAGTAACTCTTTGAAACTTGACAAAAAAAGTTGTTCTCAGTTTTTTCTCTATGGTTTGTTTCCTCTTCAAGTAGCCCTAAGCAGAGACTGTGGAAAAGCAGTTTCATTGAAAGGGGTTGCCAAGCTTCCAAGAAATTACGAGTTTCCGAAATACCAGCAAATATTTTTTCAACCAATCTTGATGATACGTGGTGGTACTGACAAGTACACAAATCCCACTTGGCTCACCAATTTTTGTTCTTCTAGCTTGAAGCGTTTGTTTACAGTAGCAGTTTTTATATTTAGGTTTCACTCTGTTCTCTCCTATATAGATAGATGAATTTGGAACTCTAAATCCAACATGGTTTGTAGTAGCTCTTTGAAACTTGACAAAATAAAGGAGTTCTCAGTTTTGTCTCTATGGTTTGTTTCCTCTTCAAGTAGTCCTAGGCACAGACTGTGGAAAAGCACTTTCTTTGAGAGGGGTTGCCAAGTTCTAAGAAATAACGAGTTTATGAAATACCAGCAAATATTTTTTCACCCAATCTTGATGATACCTGGTGGAAATGATAAGTACACATATCCCACTTGACTCACCAAATTTTGTTGTTCTAGGTTGAAGCGTTCTTTTACAGTAGCAGTTTTTATTTTTAGGTTTCACTCTGTTCTCTTCTATATAGATAGACGAATTTGGAACTCTAGAACCAACATGGTTTGTAGTAGCTCTTTGAAACCTGAAAAAATAAAGGAGTTCTCAGTTTTGTCTCTATGGTTTGTTTCCTCTTCAAGTAGCCCTAAGCAGAGACTGTGGAAAAGCACTTTCATTGAAAGGGCTTGCCAAGCTTCCAAGAAATTACGAGTTTCCGAAATACCAGCAAATAATTTTTCAACCAAACTTGATGATACGTGGTGGTAATGACAAGTACACAAATCCCACTGGGCTCACCAATTTTTGTTCTTCTAGTTTGAAGCGTTCTTTTACAGCAACAGTTTTTATTTTTAGGTTTCACTCTGTTCTCTCCTATATAGATAGATGAATTTGGAACTCTAAATCCAACATGGTTTGTAGCAGCTCTTTGTAATTTGACAAAATAAAGGAGTTCTCAGTTTTGTCTCTATGGTTTGTTCCCTCTTCAAGTAGCTCTAGGCACAGACTGTGGAAAAAGCACTTTCATTGAGAGGGGTTGCCAAGCTTCCAAGTAATTACGAGTTTCCGAAATACCAGCAAATAATTTTTCAACCAAACTTGATGATACGTGGTGGTAATGACAAGTACACAAATCCCACTGGGCTCACCAATTTTTGTTCTTCTAGTTTGAAGCGTTCGTTTACAGCAGCAGTTTTTATTTTTAGTTTTCACTCTGTTCTCTCCTATATAGATAGATGAATTTGGAACTCTAAATCCAACATGGTTTGTAGCAGCTCTTGAAACTTGACAAAATAAAGGAGTTCTCAGTTCTGTCTCTATGGTTTGTTCCCTCTTCAAGTAGCTCTAGGCACAGACTGTGGAAAAAGCACTTTCATTGAGAGGGGTTGCCAAGCTTTTAAGAAATAACGAGTTTCTGAAATACCAGCAAATATTTTTTCACCCAATCTTGATGATACATAGTGGTAACGATCAAAACACAAGTCCCACTTGGCTCACCAAATTTTGTTCTTCTAGGTTGAAGCGTTCGTCTACAGTAGCAGTTTTTATATTTAGGTTTTCCTCTGTTCTCTCCTATATTGATATATGAATTTGGAACACTAAATCCAACATGGTTTGTATTAGCTCTTTGAAATTTGATAAAATAAAGGAGTTCTCCGTTTTGTATCTATTGTTTGTTTCCTCTTCAAGTAGCTCTAGGCACAGACTGTGGAAAAGCACTTTAATTGAGAGGGGTTGCCAAGCTTCTAAGAAATAACAAGTTTCCGAAAGACCAGGAAATATTTTTTCACCCAATCTTGATGATACTTGGTGGTAATGATCAGGACACAAATCCCACTTGGCTCACCGAATATTGTTCTTCTAGTTGAAGCGTTCGTCTACAGTAGCAGTTTTTATATTTAGGTTTCCCTCTGTTTTCTCCTATATAGATAGATGAATTTGGAACTCTAAATCCAACATGGTTTGTAGTAGCTCTTTGAAACTTGACAAAATAAAGGAGTTCTCCGTTTTGTCTCTATGGTTTGTTTCCTCTTCAAGTAGCCCTAAGCAGAGACTGTGGAAAAGCAATTTCATTGAAAGGGGTTGCCAAGCTTCCAAGAAATTACGAGTTTCCGAAATACCAGCAAATATTTTTTCACCCAATCTTGATGATACGTGGTGTTAATGATGAGTACACAAATCCCACTTGGCTCACCGAATTTTGTTCTTCTATGTTGAAGCGTTCATCTACAGTAGCAGTTTTTATATTTAGGTTTCCCTCTGTTCTCTCCTATATTGATATAAGAGTTTGGAACTCAAAATCCAACATGGTTTGTATTAGCTCTTTGAAATATGACAAAATAAAGGAGTTCTCCGTTTTGTATCTATGGTTTCTTTCCTCTTCAAGTAGCTCTAGGCACAGACTGTGGAAAAGCACTTTGATTGAGAGGGGTTGCCAAGCTTCTAAGAAATAACGAGTTTCCTAAATAACAGGAAATACTTTTTCACCCAATCTTGATGATACTTGGTGGTAATGATCAGGACACAAATCCAACTTGGCTCACCGAATTGTGTTATTCTAGGTTGAAGCGTTTGTCTACAGTAGCAGTTTTTATATTTAGCCTTTCCTCTGTTGTCTCCTTAATAGATAGATGAATTTGGAACTCTAAATCCAACATGGTTTGAGTACCTCTTTGAAACTTGACAAAAAAAGTAGTTCTCAGTTTTGTCTCTATGGTTTGTTTGCTCTTCAAGTAGCCCTCGGCAAAGACTGTGGAAAAGCACTTTCATTGAAAGGGTTTGCCAAGCTTCCAAGAAATTACGAGTTTCCGAAATACCAGCAAATATTTTTTCAACCAATCTTGATGATACGTGACGGTAATGACAAGTACACAAATCCCACTTTGCTCACCAATTTTTGTTCTTCTAGGTTGAAGCGTTCATTTACAGTAGCAGTTTTTATTTTTAGGTTTCACTCTGTTCTCTCCTATATAGATAGATGAAATTGGAACTCTAAATCCAACATGGTTTTTAGTAGCTCTTTGATACTTGACAAAATAAAGGAGTTCTCAGTTTTCTCTCTATGGTTTGTTTCCTCTTCAAGTAGCCCTAGGCACAGACTGTGGAAAAGCACTTTCATTGAGAGGGGTTGCCAAGCTTCTAAGAAATAACGAGTTTCCGAAATACCAGCAAATATTTTATCACCCAATCTTGATGATATTGGTGGTAATGATCAGTACACAAATCCCACTTGTCTCACCATATTTTATTCTTCTCGGTTGAAACGTTCGTCTACAGTAGTAGTTTTTATATGTAGGTTTCCCTCTGTTCTCTCCTATATAGATAGATGAATTTGGAACTCTAAATCCAACATGGTTTCTAGTGCTCTTTGAAACTTGACAAAATAAAGGAGTTCTCAGTTTAGTCTCTATGGTTTGTTTCCTCTTCAAGTAGCTCTAGGCACAGACTGTGGAAAAGCACTTTCATTGAGAGGGTTTGCCAAGCTTGTAAGAAATAACGAGTTTCCGAAATACCAGCAAATATTTTTTCAACCAATCTTGATGATACGTGGTGGTAATGACACGTACACAAATCCCACTTGGCTCACCAATTGTTGTTCTTCTAGGTTGAAGCGTTTGTTTACAGTAGCAGTTTTTATTTTTAGGTTTCACTCTGTTCTCTCCTATATAGATAGATGGATTTGAAACTCTAAATCCAACATGGTTTTTAGTAGATCTTTGATACTTGACAAAATAATGGAGTTCTCAGTTTTGTCTCTGTGGTTTGTTTCCTCTTCAAGTAGCTCTAGGCACAGATTGTGGAAAAGCACTTTCATTGAGAGGGGGTGACAAGCTTCTAAGAAATAACGAGTTTCCCAAATACCAGCAAATATTTTTTCACCCAATCTTGATGATTCTTGGTGGTAATTATCAGGAAACAAATCCCACTTGGCTCACCGAATATTGTTCTTATAGTTTGAAGGGTTCGTCTACAGTAGCAGTTTTTATATTTAGGTTTCCCTCTGTTCTCTCCTATATAGATAGATGAATTTGGAACTCTAAATCCAACATGGTTTCTAGTAGCTCTCTGAAACTTGACAAAATAAAGGAGTTCTCAGTTTAGTCTCTATGGTTTGTTTCCTCTTCAAGTAGCTCTAGGCACAGACTGTGGAAAAGCACTTTCATTGAGGGGGGTTGCCAAGCTTCTAAGAAATAACGAGTTTCCGAAATACCAGCAAATATTTTTTCACCCAATCTTGATGATAATTGGTGGTAATGATCAGTACACAAATCCCACTTGGCTCACCAAATTTTGTTCTTCTAGGTTGAAGCGTTCGTCTACAGTAGCAGTTTTTATATTTAGGTTTCCCTCTGTTCTCTAATATATAGATATATGAATTTGGAACTCTAAATCCAACATGGTTGGTATTAGCTCTTTGAAACTTGACAAAATAAAGGAGTTCTCCGTTTTGTATCTATGATTTGTTTCCTCTTCAAGTAGATCTAGGCACAGACTGTGGAAAAGCACTTTCATTGAGAGGGGTTGCCAAGGTTCTAAGAAATAACGAGTTTCCGAAAGACCAGGAAATATTTTTTCACCCAATCTTTATGATACTTGGTGGTAATGTTCAGGACATAAATACCACTTGGCTCACCGAATGTTGTTCTTCTAGGTTGAAGCGTTCATCTACAGTAGCAGTTTTTATATTTAGGTTTCCCTCTGTTCTCTCCTATATAGATAGATGAATTTGGAACTCTAAATCCAACATGGATTGTAGTAACTCTTTGAAACTTGACAAAAAAAAGTTGTTCTCAGTTTTTTCTCTATGGTTTGTTTCCTCTTCAAGTAGCCCTAAGCAGAGACTGTGGAAAAGCAGTTTCATTGAAAGGGGTTGCCAAGCTTCCAAGAAATTACGAGTTTCCGAAATACCAGCAAATATTTTTTCAACCAATCTTGATGATACTTAGTGGTCATAATCAGTACACAAATCCCACTAGGCTCACCGAATTTTGTTCTTCTAGGTTGAAGCGTTCGTCTACAGTAGCAGTTTTTATATTTAGGTTTCCCTCTGTTCTCTCCTATATTGATATATGAATTTGGAACACTAAATCCAACATGGTTTGTATTAGCTCTTTGAAATTTGATAAAATAAAGTAGTTCTCCGTTTTGTATCTATTGTTTGTTTCCTCTTCAAGTAGCTCTAGGCAGAGACTGTGGAAAAGCACTTTGATTGAGAGGGGTTGCCAAGCTTCTAAAAAATAACAAGTTTCCAAAATACCAGGAAATACTTTTTCACCCAATCTTGATGATACTTGGTGGTAATGATCAGGAAACAAATCCAAATTGGCTCGCCGATTTTTGTTTTTCTAGGTTGAAGCGTTTGTCTACAGTAGCAGTCTTTATATTTAGGTTTTCCCCTGTTCTCTCCTATATAGTTAGATGAATTTGGAACTCTAAATCCAACATGGTTTCAGTAGGTCTTTGAAACTTGACAAAAAAAAGTAGTTCTCAGTTTTGTCTCTATGGTTTGTTTCCTCTTCAAGTAGCCCTAAGCAAAGACTGTGGAAAAGCACTTTCATTGAAAGGGTTTGCCAAGCTTCCAAGAAATTACGAGTTTAGGAAATACCAGCAAATATTTTTTCAACCAATCTTGATGATACGTGGTGGTAATGACAAGTACACAAATCCCACTTTGCTCACCAATTTTTGTTCTTCTAGTTTGAAGCCTTCGTTTACAGTAGCAGTTTTTATTTTTAGGTTTCACACTGTTCTATCCTATATAGATAGATGAATTTGGAACTCTAAATCCAACATGGTTTGTAGTAGCTCTTTGAAACTTGAAAAAATAAAGTAGTTCTCAATTTTGTCTCTATGGTTTGTTTCCTCTTCATTTAGCCCTAGGCACAGACTGTGAAACAGCACTTTCATTGAGATGGGTTGCCAAGCTTCTAAGAATTAACGAGTTTCCGAAATACCAGCAAATATTTTTTCACCCAATCATGATGATACTTGGTGGTAATGATCAGTACACAAATCCCACTTGGCTCACCGAATTTTGTTCTTCTAGATTGAAACATTCGTCTACAGTAGCAGTTTTTATATTTAGGTTTCCCTCTGTTCTCTCCTATGTAGATAGATGAATTTGGAACTCTAAATCCAACAGGGTTTGTAGCAGCTCTTTGAAACTTGACAAAATAAAGGAGTTCTCCGTTTTGTCCCTATGGTTTGTTTCCTCTTCAAGTAGTTCTAGGCACAGACTGTGGAAAAGCACTTTGTTTGAGAGGGTTTGCCAAGCTTCTAAGAAATAACGAGTTTCCCAAATACCAGGAAATACTTTTTCACCCAATCTTTATGATACTTGGTGGTAATGATCAGTACACAAATCCCACTTGGCTCACCATATTTTATTCTTCTAGGTTGAAACTTTCGTCTACAGTAGTAGTTTTTATATTTAGGTTTCCCTCTGTTCTCTCTTATATAGATAGATGAATTTGGAACTCTAAATCCAACATGGTTTCTAGTGCTCTTTGAAACTTGACAAAATAAAGGAGTTCTCAGTTTAGTCTCTATGGTTTGTTTCCTCTTCAAGTAGCTCTAGGCACGGACTGTGGAAAAGCACTTTCATTGAGAGGGTTTGCCAAGCTTCTAAGAAATAACGAGTTTCCGAAATACCAGCAAATATTTTTTCAACCAATCTTGATGATTCGTGGTGGTAATGACACGTACACAAATCCCACTTGGCTCACCAATTTTTGTTCTTCTAGGTTGAAGCGTTCGATTACAGCAGCAGTTTTTATTTTTAGGTTTCACTTTGTTCTCTCCTATATAGATAGATGCATTTGGAACTCTAAATCCAACATGGGTTTTGGTAGCTCTTTGATACTTGAAAAAATAAAGGAGTTCTCAGTTTTTTCTCTGTAGATTGTTTCCTCTTCAAGTAGCTCTAGGCACAGACTGTGGAAAAGCACTTTCATTGAGAGGGGTTGCCAAGCTTCTAAGAAATAACGAGTTTCCCAAATACCAGAAAATATTTTTTCACCCAATCTTGATGATTCTTGGTGGTAATGATCAGGACACAAATCCCACTTGTCTCACTGAATTTTGTTCTTCTAGGTTGAAGAGTTCGTCTACAGTAGCAGTTTTTATATTTAGGTTTCCCTCTGTTCTCTCCTATATAGATAGATGAATATGGAACTCTAAATCCAACATGGATTGTAGTAGTTCTTTGAAACTTGACAAAAAAAAAGTAGTTCTCAGTTTTGTCTCTATGGTTTGTTTCCTCTTCAAGTAGCCCTAAGCAGAGACTGTGGAAAAGCACTTTCATTGAAAGGGCTTGCCAAGCTTCCAAGAAATTACGAGTTTCCGAAATACCAGCAAATAATTTTTCAACCAAACTTGATGATACGTGGTGGTAATGACAAGTACACAAATCCCACTGGGCTCAACAATTTTTGTTCTTCTAGTTTGAAGCGTTCTTTTACAGCAACAGTTTTTATTTTTAGTTTTCACTCTGTTCTCTCCTATATAGATAGATGAATTTGGAACTCTAAATCCAACATGGTTTGTAGCAGCTCTTTGTAATTTGACAAAATAAAGGAGTTCTCAGTTTTGTCTCTATGGTTTGTTCCCTCTTCAAGTAGCTCTAGGCACAGACTGTGGAAAAAGCACTTTCATTGAGAGGGGTTGCCAAGCTTCCAAGTAATTACGAGTTTCCGAAATACCAGCAAATAATTTTTCAACCAAACTTGATGATACGTGGTGGTAATGACAAGTACACAAATCCCACTGGGCTCACCAATTTTTGTTCTTCTAGTTTGAAGCGTTCGTTTACAGCAGCAGTTTTTATTTTTAGTTTTCACTCTGTTCTCTCCTATATAGATAGATGAATTTGGAACTCTAAATCCAACATGGTTTGTAGCAGCTCTTGAAACTTGACAAAATAAAGGAGTTCTCAGTTCTGTCTCTATGGTTTGTTCCCTCTTCAAGTAGCTCTAGGCACAGACTGTGGAAAAAGCACTTTCATTGAGAGGGGTTGCCAAGCTTTTAAGAAATAACGAGTTTCTGAAATACCAGCAAATATTTTTTCACCCAATCTTGATGATACATAGTGGTAACGATCAAAACACAAGTCCCACTTGGCTCACCAAATTTTGTTCTTCTAGGTTGAAGCGTTCGTCTACAGTAGCAGTTTTTATATTTAGGTTTTCCTCTGTTCTCTCCTATATTGATATATGAATTTGGAACACTAAATCCAACATGGTTTGTATTAGCTCTTTGAAATTTGATAAAATAAAGGAGTTCTCCATTTTGTATCTATTGTTTGTTTCCTCTTCAAGTAGCTCTAGGCACAGACTGTGGAAAAGCACTTTGATTGAGAGGGGTTGCCAAGCTTCTAAGAAATAACGAGTTTCCGAAATACCAGGAAATACTTTTTCACCCAATCTTGATGATACTTGGTGGTAATGATCAGGGCACAAATCCAACTTGGCTCACCGAATTTTGTTATTCTAGGTTGAAGGGTTTGTCTACAGTAGCAGTTTTTATATTTAGGTTTCCCTCTGTTCTCTCCTATATCGATAGCTGAATTTGGAACTCTAAATCCAACATGGTTTGAGTAGCTCTTCGAAACTTGACAAAAAAAAGTAGTTCTCAGTTTTGTCTCTATGGTTTGTTTCCTCTTCAAGTAGCCCTAAGCAAAGACTGTGGAAAAGCACTTTCATTGAAAGGGTTTGCCAAGCTTCCAAGAAATTACGAGTTTAGGAAATACCAGCAAATATTTTTTCACCCAATCTTGATGATACTTGGTGGTAATGATCAGTACACAAATCCCACTTGGCTCACCAAATTTTGTTCTTCTAAGTTGAAGCGTTCGTCTACAGTAGCAGTTTTTATATTTAGGTTTCCCTCTGTTCTCTAATATATAGATATATGAATTTGGAACTCTAAATCCAACATGGTTTGTATTAGCTCTTTGAAACTAGACAAAATAAAGGAGTTCTCCGTTTTGTATCTATGATTTGTTTCCTCTTCAAGTAGATCTAGGCACAGACTGTAGAAAAGCACTTTCATTGAGAGGGGTTGCCAAGGTTCTAAGAAATAACGAGTTTCCGAAAGACCAGGAAATATTTTTTCACCCAATCTTGATGATACTTGGTGGTAATGTTCAGGACACAAATACCACTTGGCTCACCGAATGTTGTTCTTCTAGGTTGAAGCGTTCATCTACAGTAGCAGTTTTTATATTTAGGTTTCCCTCTGTTCTCTCCTATATAGATAGATGAATTTGGAACTCTAAATCCAACATGGATTGTAGTAGCTCTTTGAAACTTGACAACAAAAAGTTGTTCTCAGTTTTTTCTCTATGGTTTGTTTCCTCTTCAAGTAGCCCTAAGCAGAGACTGTGGAAAAGCAGTTTCATTGAAAGGGGTTGCCAAGCTTCCAAGAAATTACGAGTTTCCGAAATACCAGCAAATATTTTTTCAACCAATCTTGATGATACTTAGTGGTCATAATCAGTACACAAATCCCACTAGGCTCACCGAATTTTGTTCTTCTAGGTTGAAGCGTTCGTCTACAGTAGCAGTTTTTATATTTAGGTTTCCCTCTGTTCTCTCCTATATTGATATATGAATTTGGAACACTAAATCCAACATGGTTTGTATTAGCTCTTTGAAATTTGATAAAATAAAGTAGTTCTCCGTTTTGTATCTATTGTTTGTTTCCTCTTCAAGTAGCTCTAGGCAGAGACTGTGGAAAAGCACTTTGATTGAGAGGGGTTGCCAAGCTTCTAAGAAATAACAAGTTTCCAAAATACCAGGAAATACTTTTTCACCCAATCTTGAAGATACTTGGTGGTAATGATCAGGAAACAAATCCAAATTGGCTCACCGATTTTTGTTTTTCTAGGTTGAAGCGTTTGTCTACAGTAGCAGTCTTTATATTTAGGTTTTCCCCTGTTCTCTCCTATATAGTTAGATGAATTTGGAACTCTAAATCCAACATGGTTTGAGTAGGTCTTTGAAACTTGACAAAAAAAAGTAGTTCTCAGTTTTGTCTCTATGGTTTGTTTCCTCTTCAAGTAGCCCTAAGCAAAGACTGTGGAAAAGCACTTTCATTGAAAGGGTTTGCCAAGCTTCCAAGAAATTACGAGTTTAGGAAATACCAGCAAATATTTTTTCAACCAATCTTGATGATACGTGGTGGTAATGACAAGTACACAAATCCCACTTTGCTCACCAATTTTTGTTCTTCTAGTTTGAAGCCTTCGTTTACAGTAGCTGTTTTTATTTTTAGGTTTCACACTGTTCTATCCTATATAGATAGATGAATTTGGAACTCTAAATCCAACATGGTTTGTAGTAGCTCTTTGAAACTTGAAAAAATAAAGTAGTTCTCAATTTTGTCTCTATGGTTTGTTTCCTCTTCAATTAGCCCTAGGCACAGACTGTGAAACAGCACTTTCATTGAGATGGGTTGCCAAGCTTCTAAGAATTAACGAGTTTCCGAAATACCAGCAAATATTTTTTCACCCAATCATGATGATACTTGGTGGTAATGATCAGTACACAAATCCCACTTGGCTCACCGAATTTTGTTCTTCTAGATTGAAACATTCGTCTACAGTAGCAGTTTTTATATTTAGGTTTCCCTCTGTTCTCTCCTATGTAGATAGATGAATTTGGAACTCTAAATCCAACAGGGTTTGTAGCAGCTCTTTGAAACTTGACAAAATAAAGGAGTTCTCCGTTTTGTCCCTATGGTTTGTTTCCTCTTCAAGTAGTTCTAGGCACAGACTGTGGAAAAGCACTTTGTTTGAGAGGGTTTGCCAAGCTTCTAAGAAATAACGAGTTTCCCAAATACCAGGAAATACTTTTTCACCCAATCTTTATGATACTTGGTGGTAATGATCAGTACACAAATCCCACTTGGCTCACCATATTTTATTCTTCTAGGTTGAAACGTTCGTCTACAGTAGTAGTTTTTATATTTCGGTTTCCCTCTGTTCTCTCTTATATAGATAGATGAATTTGGAACTCTAAATCCAACATGGTTTCTAGTGCTCTTTGAAACTTGACAAAATAAAGGAGTTCTCAGTTTAGTCTCTATGGTTTGTTTCCTCTTCAAGTAGCTCTAGGCACGGACTGTGGAAAAGCACTTTCATTGAGAGGGTTTGCCAAGCTTCTAAGAAATAACGAGTTTCCGAAATACCAGCAAATATTTTTTCAACCAATCTTGATGATTCGTGGTGGTAATGACACGTACACAAATCCCACTTGGCTCACCAATTTTTGTTCTTCTAGGTTGAAGCGTTCGATTACAGCAGCAGTTTTTATTTTTAGGTTTCACTTTGTTCTCTCCTATATAGATAGATGCATTTGGAACTCTAAATCCAACATGGTTTTTAGTAGCTCTTTGATACTTGAAAAAATAAAGGAGTTCTCAGTTTTTTCTCTGTAGATTGTTTCCTCTTCAAGTAGCTCTAGGCACAGACTGTGGAAAAGCACTTTCATTGAGAGGGGTTGCCAAGCTTCTAAGAAATAACGAGTTTCCCAAATACCAGAAAATATTTTTTCACCCAATCTTGATGATTCTTGGTGGTAATGATCAGGACACAAATCCCACTTGTCTCACTGAATTTTGTTCTTCTAGGTTGAAGAGTTCGTCTACAGTAGCAGTTTTTATATTTAGGTTTCCCTCTGTTCTCTCCTATATAGATAGATGAATATGGAACTCTAAATCCAACATGGATTGTAGTAGTTCTTTGAAACTTGACAAAAAAAAAGTAGTTCTCAGTTTTGTCTCTATGGTTTGTTTCCTCTTCAAGTAGCCCTAAGCAGAGACTGTGGAAAAGCACTTTCATTGAAAGGGCTTGCCAAGCTTCCAAGAAATTACGAGTTTCCGAAATACCAGCAAATAATTTTTCAACCAAACTTGATGATACGTGGTGGTAATGACAAGTACACAAATCCCACTGGGCTCACCAATTTTTGTTCTTCTAGTTTGAAGCGTTCTTTTACAGCAACAGTTTTTATTTTTAGTTTTCACTCTGTTCTCTCCTATATAGATAGATGAATTTGGAACTCTAAATCCAACATGGTTTGTAGCAGCTCTTTGTAATTTGACAAAATAAAGGAGTTCTCAGTTTTGTCTCTATGGTTTGTTCCCTCTTCAAGTAGCTCTAGGCACAGACTCTGGAAAAAGCACTTTCATTGAGAGGGGTTGCCAAGCTTCCAAGTAATTACGAGTTTCCGAAATACCAGCAAATAATTTTTCAACCAAACTTGATGATACGTGGTGGTAATGACAAGTACACAAATCCCACTGGGCTCACCAATTTTTGTTCTTCTAGTTTGAAGCGTTCGTTTACAGCAGCAGTTTTTATTTTTAGTTTTCACTCTGTTCTCTCCTATATAGATAGATGAATTTGGAACTCTAAATCCAACATGGTTTGTAGCAGCTCTTGAAACTTGACAAAATAAAGGAGTTCTCAGTTCTGTCTCTATGGTTTGTTCCCTCTTCAAGTAGCTCTAGGCACAGACTGTGGAAAAAGCACTTTCATTGAGAGGGGTTGCCAAGCTTTTAAGAAATAACGAGTTTCTGAAATACCAGCAAATATTTTTTCACCCAATCTTGATGATACATAGTGGTAACGATCAAAACACAAGTCCCACTTGGCTCACCAAATTTTGTTCTTCTAGGTTGAAGCGTTCGTCTACAGTAGCAGTTTTTATATTTAGGTTTTCCTCTGTTCTCTCCTATATTGATATATGAATTTGGAACACTAAATCCAACATGGTTTGTATTAGCTCTTTGAAATTTGATAAAATAAAGGAGTTCTCCGTTTTGTATCTATTGTTTGTTTCCTCTTCAAGTAGCTCTAGGCACAGACTGTGGAAAAGCACTTTGATTGAGAGGGGTTGCCAAGCTTCTAAGAAATAACGAGTTTCCGAAATACCAGGAAATACTTTTTCACCCAATCTTGATGATACTTGGTGGTAATGATCAGGGCACAAATCCAACTTGGCTCACCGAATTTTGTTATTCTAGGTTGAAGGGTTTGTCTACAGTAGCAGTTTTTATATTTAGGTTTCCCTCTGTTCTCTCCTATATAGATAGCTGAATATGGAACTCTAATTCCAACAAGGTTTGAGTAGCTCTTCGAAACTTGACAAAAAAAAGTAGTTCTCAGTTTTGTCTCTATGGTTTGTTTCCTCTTCAAGTAGCCCTAAGCAAAGACTGTGGAAAAGCACTTTCATTGAAAGGGTTTGCCAAGCTTCCAAGAAATTACGAGTTTAGGAAATACCAGCAAATATTTTTTCACCCAATCTTGATGATACTTGGTGGTAATGATCAGTACACAAATCCCACTTGGCTCACCAAATTTTGTTCTTCTAAGTTGAAGCGTTCGTCTACAGTAGCAGTTTTTATATTTAGGTTTCCCTCTGTTCTCTAATATATAGATATATGAATTTGGAACTCTAAATCCAACATGGTTTGTATTAGCTCTTTGAAACTAGACAAAATAAAGGAGTTCTCCGTTTTGTATCTATGATTTGTTTCCTCTTCAAGTAGATCTAGGCACAGACTGTAGAAAAGCACTTTCATTGAGAGGGGTTGCCAAGGTTCTAAGAAATAACGAGTTTCCGAAAGACCAGGAAATATTTTTTCACCCAATCTTGATGATACTTGGTGGTAATGTTCAGGACACAAATACCACTTGGCTCACCGAATGTTGTTCTTCTAGGTTGAAGCGTTCATCTACAGTAGCAGTTTTTATATTTAGGTTTCCCTCTGTTCTCTCCTATATAGATAGATGAATTTGGAACTCTAAATCCAACATGGATTGTAGTAGCTCTTTGAAACTTGACAACAAAAAGTTGTTCTCAGTTTTTTCTCTATGGTTTGTTTCCTCTTCAAGTAGCCCTAAGCAGAGACTGTGGAAAAGCAGTTTCATTGAAAGGGGTTGCCAAGCTTCCAAGAAATTACGAGTTTCCGAAATACCAGCAAATATTTTTTCACCCAATCTTGATGATACGTGGTGCTAATGATGAGTACACAAATCCCACTTGGCTCATCAATTTTTGTTCTTCTAGGTTGAAGCGTTCGTTTACAGTAGCAGTTTTTATATTTAGGTTTCACTCTGTTCTCTCCTATATAGATAGATGAATTTGGAACTCTAAACCCCACATGGTTTGCAGTAGCTCTTTGAAACTTGACAAAATAAAGTAGTTCTCATTTTTGTCTCTATGGTTTGTTTCCTCTTCAATTAGCCCTAGGCACTGACTGTGCAAAAGCATTTTCATTGAGAGGGGTTGCCAAGCTTCTAAAAAATAACGAGTTTCTGAAATACCAGCAAATATTTTTTCTCCCAATCTTCATGATACATGGTGGTAATGATCAATACACAAATCCCACTTGGCTCACCAAATTTTGTTCTTCTAGGTTGAAGCGTTCATCTACAGTAGCAGTTTTTATATTTAGGTTTCCCTTTGTTCTCTCCTATATTGATATATGAGTTTGGAACTCTAAATCCAACATGGTTTGTATTAGCTCTTTGAAATTTGACAAAATAAAGGAGTTCTCCGTTTTGTATCTATGGTTTGTTTCCTCTTCAAGTAGCTCTAGGCACAGACTGTGGAAAAGCACTTTGATTGAGAGGGGTTGCCAAGCTTCTAAGAAATAACGAGTTTCCTAAATACCAGGAAATACTTTTTCACCCAATTTTGATGATAATTGGTGGTAATGAAAAGGACACAAATCCAACTTGGCTCACCGAATTTTGTTATTCTAGGTTGAAGCGTTTGTCTACAGTAGCAGTTTTTATATTTAGCTTTTCCTCTGTTGTCTCCTTAATACATAGATGAATTTGGAACTCTAAATCCAACATGGTTTGAGTACCTCTTTGAAGCTTGACAAAAAAAAGTAGTTCTCAGTTTTGCCTCTATGGTTTGTTTCCTCTTCAAGTAGTCCTAGGCAAAGACTGTGGAAAAGCACTTTCATTGAAAGGGTTTGCCAAGCTTCCAAGAAATTACGAGTTTCCGAAATACCAGCAAATATTTTTTCAACCAATCTTGATGATACGTGGTGGTAATGACAAGTACACAAATCCCACTTTGCTCACCAATTTTTGTTCTTCTAGGTTGAAGCGTTCATTTACAGTAGCAGTTTTTATTTTTAGGTTTCACTCTGTTCTCTCCTATATAGATAGATGAAATTGGAACTCTAAATCCAACATGGTTTTTAGTAGCTCTTTGATACTTGACAAAATAAAGGAGTTCTCAGTTTTCTCTCTATGGTTTGTTTCCTCTTCAAGTAGCCCTAGGCACAGACTGTGGAAAAGCACTTTCATTGAGAGGGGTTGCCAAGCTTCTAAGAAATAACGAGTTTCCGAAATACCAGCAAATATTTTATCACCCAATCTTGATGATATTGGTGGTAATGATCAGGACATAAATCCCACATGTCTCACCATATTTTATTCTTCTAGGTTGAAACGTTCGTCTACAGTAGTAGTTTTTATATTTAGGTTTCCCTCTGTTCTCTCCTATATAGATAGATGAATTTGGAACTCTAAATCCAACATGGTTTCTAGTGCTCTCTGAAACTTGACAAAATAAAGGAGTTCTCAGTTTAGTCTCTATGGTTTGTTTCCTCTTCAAGTAGCTCTAGGCACAGACTGTGGAAAAGCACTTTCATTGAGAGGGTTTGCCAAGCTTCTAAGAAATAACGAGTTTCCGAAATACAGGCAATTATTTTTTCAACCAATCTTGATGATACGTGGTGGTAATTACACGTACACAAATCCCACTTGGCTCACCAATTTTTGTTCTTCTAGGTTGAAGCGTTTGTTTACAGTAGCAGTTTTTATTTTCAGGTTTCACTCTGTTCTCTCCTATATAGATAGATGAATTTGAAACTCTAAATCCAACATATTTTTTAGTAGCTCTTTGATACTTGACAAAATAAAGGAGTTCTCAGTTTTGTCTGTGGATTGTTTCCTCTTCAAGTAGCTCTAGGCACAGACTGTGGAAAAGCACTTTCATTGAGAGGGGTTGCCAAGCTTCTAAGAAATAACGAGTTTCCCAAATATCAGCAAATATATTTTCTCCCAATCTTGATGATTCTTGGTGGTAATGATCAGGACACAAATCCCACTTGGCTCACCGAATTTTGTTCTTCTAGGTCGAAGCGTTCGTCTACAGTAGCAGTTTTTATATTTAGTTTTCCATCTGTTCTCTCCTATATAGATAGATGAATTTGGAACTCTGAATCCAAGATGGATTGTAGTATCTCTTTGAATCTTGACAAAAAAAGTAGTTCTCATTTTGTCTCTATGGTTTGTTTCCTCTTCAAGTAGCCCTAAGCAGAGATTGTGGAAAAGCACTTTCATTGAAAGGGCTTGCCAAGCTTCCAAGAAATTACGAGTTTCCGAAATACCAGCAAATATTTTTTCAACCAAATTGATGATACGTGGTAGTAATGACAAGTACACAAATCCCACTTTGCTCACCAATTTTTGTTCTTCTAGGTTGAAGCGTTCATTTACAGTAGCAGTTTTTATTTTTAGGTTTCCCTCTGTTCTCTCCTTTATAGATAGATAAATTTGGAACTCTAAATCCAACATGGTTTGTATTAGCTCTTTGAAACTTGCAAAATAAAGGAGTTCTCAGTTTTGTCTCTATGGTTTGTTTCCTCTTCAAGTAGCTCTAGGGACAGACTGTGGAAAAGCACTTTCATTGAGAGGGGTTGCAGAGCTTCTAAGCAATTACGAGTTTCCGAAATACCAGGATATATTTTTAAACCCAATCTTGATGAATAATGGTGGTAATGATCATTACACAAATCCCACTTGGCTCACCAAATTTTGTTCTTCTAGGTTGAAGCGTTCGTCTACAGTAGCAGTTTTTATACTTAAGTTTCCCTCTGTTCTCTCCTATATAGATAGATGAATTTGGAACTCTAAATCCAACATGGTTTGTATTAGCTCTTTGTAACTTGACAAAATAAGGGAGTTCTCCGTTTTGTCTCTATGGTTTGTTTCCTCTTCAATTAGCCCTAAGGAAAGACTGTGGAAAACACTTTCATTGAAAGGGGTTACCAAGCTTCCAAGAAATTACGAGTTTCCGAAATACCAGCAAATATTTTTTCAACCAAATTGATGATACGTGGTGGTAATGACAAGTACACAAATCCCACTTGGCTCACCAACTTTTGTTCTTCTAGGTTGAAGCGTTCGTTTACAGTAGCAGTTTTTATTTTTAGGTTTCACTCTGTTCTCTCCTATATAGATAGATGAATTTGGAACTCTAAATGCAACATGGTTTTTAGTAGCTCTTTGAAACTTGACAAAATAAAGGAGTTCTCAGTTTAGTCTCTATGGTATGTTACCTCTTCAAGTAGCCCTAGGAACAGACTGTGGAAAAGCACTTTCATTGAGAGGGGTTTCTAAGCTTCTAAGAAATAACGAGTTTCCGAAATACCAGCAAATATTTTTTCACCCAATCTTGATGATACTTGGTGGTAATTATCAATACATAAATCCCACATGGCTCACCAAATTTAGTTTTTCTAGGTTGAAGCGTTCGTCTACAGTAGCAGTTTTTATATTTTGGTTTCCCTCTGTTCTCTCCTATATAGATAGATGAATTTGGAAGTCTAAATCCAACATGGTTTGTAGTCGCTCTTTGAAACTTGATAAAATAAAGGAGTTCTCAGTTTACTCTCTATGGTTTGTTTCCCCTTCAAGTAGCTCTAGGCACAGACTGTGGAAAAGCACTTTCCTTGAGAGGGGTTGCCAAGCTTCTAAGAAATAACGAGTTTCCGAAATACCAGCAAATATTTTTTCACCCAATCTTGATGATACTTGGCGGTAATGATCAGGACACAAATCCCACTTGGCTCACCGAATTTTGTTCTTCTAGGTTGAAGCGTTCGTCTACAGTAGCAGTTTTTATATTTAGGTTTCCCTCTGTTCTCTCCTATATAGATAGATGAATTTGGAACTCTAAATCCAACATGGTTTGTAGTAGCTCTTTGAAACTTGACAAAATAAAAAAGTTCGCAGTTTTGTCTCTATGGTTTGTTTGCTCTTCAAGTAGCTCTATGCAGGGACTGTGGAAAAGCACTTTCATTGAGAGGGGTTGCCAAGCTTCTAAGAAATAACAAGTTTCCGAAATACCAGGAAATATTTTTTCACCCAATCTTGATGATACTTGGTGGTAATGATCAGGACACAAATCCCACTTTGCTCACCGAATTTTCTTCCTCTAGGTTGAAGCGTTCGTCTACAGTAGCAGTTTTTATATTTGGGTTTCCCTCTGTTCTCTCCTATATAGATAGATGAATTTGGAACTCTAAATCCAACATGGTTTGTAGTAGCTCTTTGAAACTTGATAAAATAAAGGAGTTCTAATTTTTGTCTGTATGGTTTGTTTCCTCTTCAAGTAGTCCTAAGCAAAACTGTGGAAAAGCAATTTCATTGAAAGGGGTTGCCAAGCTTCTACAAAATAACGAGTTTCCGAAATACCAGCAAATATTTTTTCACCCAGTCTTGATGATAATTGGTGGTAATGATCAGTACACAAATCCCACTTGGCTCACCAATTTTTGTTCTTCAAGGTTGAAGCGTTCGTTTACAGTAGCAGTTTTTATTTTTAGGTTTCCCTCTGTTCTCTCCTATATAGATAGATGAATTTGGAACTCTAAATCCAACATGGTTTTTAGTAGCTCTTTGATACTTGACAAAATAAAGGAGTTCTCAGTTTTGTCTCTATGGTTTGTTTCCTCTTCAAGTAGCCCATGGCACAGGCTGTGGAAAAGCACTTTCATTGAGAGGGGTTGCCAACTTCTAAGAAATAACGAGTTTCCGAAATACCAGCAAATATTTTTTCACCCAATCTTGATGATACTTGGTGGTAATGATCAGTACATAAATCCCACTTGGCTCACCAAATTTTGCTTTTCTATGTTGAAGCGTTCGTCTACAGTAGCAGTTTTTATATTTAGGTTTCCCTCTGTTCTCTCCTATATAGATGGATGAATTTGGAACTCTAAATCCAACATGGTTTGTCGTAGCTCTTTGAAACTTGACAAAATAGTAGTTCTCAGTTTAGTCTCTATGGTTTGTTTCCCCTTCAATTAGCTCTAGGCACAGACTGTGGAAAAGCACTTTCATTGAGAGGGGTTGCCAAGCTTCTGAGAAATAACGAGTTTCCGAAATACCAGCAAATATTTTCTCACCCAATCGTGATGATACTTGGTGGTAATGATCAGTACAGAAATCTCACTTGGCTCACCAAATTTTGATCTTCTAGGTTGAAGCGTTCGTCTACAGTAGCAGTTTTTATATTTAGGTTTCCCTCTGTTCTCTCCTATATAGATATATGAATTTGGAAGTCTAAATCCAACATGGTTTGTATTAGCTCTTTGAAACTTGACAAAATAAGGACTTCTCAGTTTTGTTTCTATGGTTTCTTTCCTCTTCAATTAGCTCTAGGCACAGACTGTGGAAAAGCACTTTCATTGAGAGGGGTTGCCAAGCTTCTAAGAAATAACGAGGTTCTGAAATACCAGGATATATTTTTAAACCCAATCTTGATGATACTTGGTGGTAATGATCAGGACACAAATCGCACTTGGCTCACCGAATTTTTTTCTTCTAGGTTGAAGCGTTCATCTACAGTAGCAGTTTTTATATTTAGGTTTCCCTCTGTTCTCTCCTATATAGATAGATGAATTTGGAACTCTAAATCCAACATGGTTTGTATTAGCTCTTTGAAACTTGACAAAATAAAGGAGTTCTCAGTTTAGTCTCTTTGGTTTGTTTCGCCTTCAAGTAGCTCTAGCCACAGACTGTGGAAAAGCACTTTCATTGAGAGGGGTTGCCAAGCTTCTAAGAAATAACGAGTTTCCGAAATACCAGCAAATATTTTTTCACCCAATCTTGATGATACTTGGCGGTAATGATCAGGACACAAATCCCACTTGGCTCACCGAATTTTCTTCCTCTAGGTTGAAGCGTTCGTCTACATTAGCAGTTTTTATATTTGGGTTTCCCTCTGTTCTATCCTATATAGATAGATGAATTTGGAACTCTAAATCCAACATGGTTTGTAGTAGCTCTTTGAAACTTGATAAAATAAAGGAGTTCTCATTTTTGTCTCTATGGTTTGTTTCCTCTTCAAGTAACCCTAAGCAAAGACTGTGGAAAAGCACTTTCATTGAAAGGGGTTGCAGAGCTTCCAAAAATTCCGAGTTTCCGAAATACCAGAAAATATTTTTTCACCCAATCTTGATGACAATTGGCGGTAATGATCAGGACACCTATCCCACTTGGCTCACCGAATTTTGTTCTTCTAGGTTGAAGCGTTCGTCTACAGCAGCAGTTTTTATATTTAGATTTTCCTCTGCTCTCTCCTATATAGATAGATGAATTTGGAACTCTAAAGCCAACATGGTATGAAGTAGCTCTTTGAAACTTGACAAAATAAAAAAGTTCTCAGTTTTGACTCTATGGTTTGTTTCCTCTTCAAGTAGCCCTAAGCAAAGACTGTGGAAAAGCACTTTCATTGAAAGGGGTTGCCAGGCTTCCAAGAAATTACGAGTTTCCGAAATACCAGCAAATATTTTTCACCTAATCTTGATGATATGTGGTGGTAATGACAAGTACACAAATCCCACGTGGATCACCATTTTTTGTTCTTCAAGGTTGAAGCGTTCGTTTACAGTAGCAGTTTTTATTTTTAGGTTTTCATCTCTTCTCTCCTATATAGATAGATGAATTTGGAACTCTAAATCCAACATGGTTTTTAGTAGCTCTTTGATACTTGACAAAATAAAGGAGTTCTCATTTTCGTCTCTATGGTTTGTTTCCTCTTCAAGTAGCCCTAGGCACAGACTGTGGAAAAGCACTTTCATTGAGAGGGGTTGCCAACTTCTAAGAAATAATGAGTTTCCGAAATACCAGCAAATATTTTTTCACTCAATCTTGATGATACTTGGTGGTAATAATCAGTACACAAATTCCACTGGCTCACCAAATTTTGTTCTTCTAGGTTGAAGCGTTCGTCTACAGTAGCAGTTTTTATATTTAGGTTTCCCTCTGTTCCCTCCTATATAGATAGATGAATTTGGAACTCTAAATCCAACATGGTTTGTAGTAGCTCTTTGAAACTCCACAAAATAAAGGAGTTCTCAGTTTTGTCTCTATGGTTTGTTTCCTCCTCAAGTAGCTCTAGGCACAGACTGTGGAAAAGCACTTTCATTGAGAGGGGTTTCCAAGCTTCTAAGAAATTACGAGTTTCCGAAATACCAGGATATATTTTTAAACCCAATCTTGATGATACTTGGTGGTAATGATCAGGACACTAATCCCACTTGGCTCACCGAATTTTGTTCTTCTAGGTTGAAGCGTTCGTCTACAATAGCAGTTTCTATATTTAGGTTTCCCTCTGTTCTCTCCTATATAGATAGAAGAATTTGGAACTCTAAATCCAACAAGGTTTGAAGTAGCTCTTTGAAACTTAACAAAATAAAAAAGTTCTCAGTTTAGACTCTATGGTTTGTTTCCTCTTCAAGTAGCCCTAAGCAAAGACTGTGGAAAAGCACTTTCATTGAAAGGGGTTGCCAGGCTTCCAAAAAATTACGGGTTTCCGAAATACCAGCAAATATTTTTTCACCCAATCTTGATGATACGTGGTGGTAATGACAAGTACACAAATCCCACTTGGCTCACCAAATTTTGTTCTTCAAGGTTGAAGCGTTCGTTTACAGTAGCAGTTTTTATTTTTAGGTTTCCATCTGTTCTCTCCTATATAGATAGATGAATTTGGAACTCTAAATCCAACATGGTTTGTAGTAGCTCTTTGAAACTTGACAAAATATAGGAGTTCTCAGTTTAGTCTCTATGCTTTGTTTCCCCTTCAAGTAGCTCTAGGCACAGACTGTGGAAAAGCACTTTCATTGAGAGGGGTTGCCAAGCTTCTGAGAAATAACGAGTTTCTGAAATACCAGCAAATATTTTTTCACCCAATCGTGATGATACTTGGTGGTAATGATCACCACACAAATCTCACTTGGCTCACCAAATTTTGTTCTTCTAGGTTGAAGCGTTCGTCTACAGTAGCAGTTTTTATATTTAGGTTTCCCTCTGTTCTCTCCTATATAGATAGATGAATTTGGAACTCTAAATCCAACATGGTTTTTATTAGCTCTTTGAAACTTGACAAAATAAAGGAGTTCTCAGTTTAGTCTCTATGGTTTGTTTCGCCTTCAAGTAGCTCTAGGCACAGACTGTGGAAAAGCACTTTCATTGAGAGGGGTTGCCAAGCTTCTAAGAAAAAACGAGTTTCCGAAATACCAGCAAATATTTTTTAACCCAATCTTGATGATACTTGGCGGTAAGGATCAGGACACAAATCCCACTTGGCTCACCGAATTTTGTTCTTCTAGGTTGAAGCGTTCGTCTACAGTAGCAGTTTTTATATTTAGGTCTCCCTCTGTTCTCTCCTATATAGATAGATGAATTTGGAACTCTAAATCCAACATGGTTTGAAGTAGCTCTTTGAAACTTGACAAAATAAAAAAGTTCTCTGTTTTGACTCCATGGTTTGTTTCCTCTTCAAGTAGCCCTAAGCAAAGACTGTGAAAAAGCACTTTCATTGAAAGGGGTTGCCAGGCTTCCAAGAAATTACGAGTTTCCGAAATACCAGCAAATATTTTTCACCCAATCTTGATGATACTTGGTAATAATAATCAGTACACAAATCCCACTGGCTCATCAAATTTTGTTCTTCTAGGTTGAAGCGTTCGTCTACAGTAGCAGTTTTTATATTTAGGATTCCCTCTGTTCCCTCCTATATAGATAGATGAATTTGGAACTCTAAATCCAATATGGTTTGTAGTAGCTCTTTGAAAGTTGAAAAAATGAAGGAGTTCTCCATTTAGTCTCTATGGTTTGTTTACTCTTCCAGTTGCTCTAGGCACAGACTGGGGAAAACCACTTTCATTGAAAGGGGTTGCCAAGGTTCCAAGAAATTACGAGTTTCCGAAATACCAGCAAATATTTTTTCAACCAATCTTGATGATACGTGGTGATACTGACAAGTACACAAATCCCACTTGGCTCAACAATTTTTGTTCTTCTAGCTTGAAGCGTTCGTTTACAGTAGCAGTTTTTATATTTAGGTTTCCCTCAGTTTTCTCCTATATAGATAGATGAATTTTAACTCTAAATGCAACATGGTTTTTAGTAGCTCTTTGAAATTTGACAAAATAAAAAAGTTCGCAGTTTTGTATCTATAGTTTGTATCCTCTACAAGTAGCTTTAGGCACAGACTGTGGAAAAGCACTTTCATTGAGAGGGGTTGCCAAGCTTCTAAGAAATAACAAGTTTCCGAAATACCAGGAAATATTTTTTCACCCAATCTTGATGATACTTGGTGGTAATGATCAGGACACAAATCCCACTTTGCTCACCGAATTTTCTTCTTCTAGGTTGAAGCGTTCGTCTACAGTAGCAGTTTTTATATTTGGGTTTCCCTCTGTTCTCTCCTATATAGATAGATGAATTTGGAACTCTAAATCCAACAGGGTTTGTAGTAGCTCTTTGAAACTTGACAAAATAAAGGAGTTCTCAGTTTTGTCTTATGGTTTGTTTCCTCTTCAAGTAGCTCTAGGCACAGATTGTGGAAAAGCACATTCATTGAGAGGTTTTGAGAAGCTTCTAAGAAATTACGAGTTTCCGAAATACCAGGATATATTTTTATACCCAATCTTGATTATACTTGGTGGTAATGATCAGTACATAAATCCCACATGGCTCACCAAATTTTGTTTCTCTAGGTTGAAGCGTTTGTCTACAGTAGCAGTTTTTATATTTAGGTTTCCCTCTGTTCTCTCCTATATAGATAGATGAATTTGGAAGTCTAAATCCAACATGGTTTGTAGTCGCTCTTTGAAAACTTGACAAAATAAAGGAGTTCTCAGTTTAGTCTCTATGGTTTGTTTTCCTTCAAGTAGCTCTAGGCACAGACTGTGGAAAAGCACTTTCATTGAGAGGGGTTGCCAAGCTTCTAAGAAATAACGAGTTTCCGAAATACCAGCAATATATTTTCACCAATCTTGATGATACGTGGTGGTAATGACAAGTACACAAATCCCACTTGGCTCACCATTATTTGTTATTCAAGGTTAAAGCGTTCGTTTACAGTAGCAGTTTTATATTTAGATTTCCTCTGTTCTCTCCTATATAGATAGAATAATTTGGAACTCTAAATCCAACATGGTTTTTAGTAGCTCTTTGATCCTTGTCGAAATAAAGGAGTTCTCAGTTTTGTCTCCATGGTTTGTTTCCTCTTCAAGTAGCCCTAGGCACAGACTGTGGAAAAAGCACTTTCATTGAGAGGGGTTGAAAAGCTTCTAAGAAATAATGAGTTTCCGAAATCTCAGCAAATATTTTTTCACCCAATCTTGATGATACTTGGCGGTAATAATCAGTACATAAATCCCACTTGGCTCACCAAATTTTGTTCTTCTAGGTTGAAGCGTTCGTCTACATTAGCAGTTTTTATATTTAGGGTTCCTTCTGTTCTCTCCTATATAGATAGATGAATTTGGAACTCTAAATCCAATATGGTTTGTAGTAGCTCTTTGAAACTTGACAAAATGAAGGAGTTCTCCATTTAGTCTCTATGGTTTGTTTCCTCTTCAAGTAGCTCTAGTCACAGACTGTGGAAAAGCACTTTCATTGAGAGGGGTTGCCAAGGTTCTAAGAAATAACGAGTTTTCGAAATACCAGCAAATATTTTTTCACCCAAACTTGATGATACTTGGTGGTAATGATCAGGACACAAATCCCACTTGGCTCACCAAAATTTGTTCTTCTAGGTTGAAGCTTTCGTCTACAGTAGCAGTTTTTATATTTAGGTTTTTCTCTGTTCTCTCCTATATAGGTAGATGAATTTGGAACTCTAAATCCAACATGGTTTGTATTAGCTCTTTGAAACTTGACAAAATATAAAAGTTCGCAGTTTTGTCTCTATGGTTTGTTTGCTCTTCAAGTAGCTCTAGGCACAGACTGTGGAAAAGCACTTTCATTGAGAGGGGTTGCAGAGCTTCTAAGAAATTAGGAGTTTCCGAAATACCAGGATATATTTTTAAACCCAATCTTGATGATACTTGGTGATAATGATCAGGACACAAATCCCACTTGGCTCACCAAATTTTGTTCTTCTAGGTTGAAGCGTTCGTCTACAGTTGCAATTTTTATATTTAGGTTTCCCTCTGTTCTCTCCTATATAGATAGATGAATTTGGAGTCTAAATCCAACATGGTTTGTAGTCAATCTTTGTAACTTGACAAAATAAAGGAGTTCTCAGTTTAGTCTCTATGGTTTGTTTCCCCTTCAAGTAGCTCTAGGCACAGACTGTGGAAAAGCACTTTCATTGAGAGGGTTGCCAAGCTTCTAAGAAATAACGAGTTTCCGAAATACCAGCAAATATTTTTTCACCCAATCTTGATGATACTTGGCGGTTATGATCAGGACACAACTCCCACTTGGCTCACCGAATTTTGTTCTTCTAGGTTGAAGCGTTCGTCTACAGTAGCAGTTTTTATATTTAGGTTTCCCTCTGTTCTCTCCTATATAGATAGATGAATTTGGAACTCTAAATCCAACATGGTTTGTAGTAGCTCTTTGAAACTTGACAAAATATAAATGTGCGCAGGTTTGTCTCTATGGTTTGTTTGCTCTTCAAGTAGCTCTAGGCACAGTCTGTGGAAAAGCACTTTCATTGAGAGGGGTTGCCAACCTTCCAAGAAATAACAATTTCCGAAATACCAGGAAATTTTTTTCACCCAATCTTGATGATACTTGGTGGTAATGATGAGGACACAAATCCCACTTGGCTCACCGAATTTTGCTCTTCTAGGTTGAAGCGTTTGTCTACAGTAGCAGTTTTTATATTTAGGTTTCCCTCTGTTCTCTCCTATATAGATAGATGAATTTGGAACTCTAAATCCAACATGGTTTGTAGTCGCTCTTTGAAACTTGACAAAATAAAGGAGTTCTCAGGATAGTCTCTATGGTTTGTTTCCCCTTCAAGTAGCTCTAGGCACAGACTGTGGAAAAGCATTTTCATTGAGAGGGGTTGCCAAGCTTCTATGAAATAACGAGTTTCCGAAATACCAGCAAATATTTTTTCACCCAATCTTGATGATACTTGGCGGTAATGATCAGGACACAAATCCCACTTGGCTCACCGAATTTTCTTCCTCTAGGTTGAAGCGTTCGTCTACAGTAGCAGTTTTTATATTTGGGTTTCCCTCTGTTCTCTCCTATACAGATAGATGAATTTGGAACTCTAAATCCAACATGGTTTGTAGTAGCTCTTTGAAACTTGATAAAATAAAGGAGTTCTCAGTTTAGTCTCTATGGTTTGTTTCCTCTTCAAGTAGCCCTAAGCAAAGACTGTGGAAAAGCACTTTCATTGAAAGGGGTTGCCAAGCTTCCAAGAAATTACGAGTTTCCGAAATACCAGCAAATATTTTTTCAACCAATCTTGATGATACGTGGTGGTAATGACAAGTACACAAATCCCACTTGGCTCACCAATTTTTGTTCTTCTAGGTTGAAGCGTTCGTTTACAGTAGCAGTTTTTGTTTTTAGGTTTCACTCTGTTCTCTCCTATATAGATAGATGAATTTGGAACTCTAAATCCAACATGGTTGGTAGGAGTTCTTTGAAACTTGATAAAATAAAGGAGTTCTCATTTTTGTCTCTATGGTTTGTTTCCTCTTCAAGGAGCCCTAAGCAAAGACTGTGGAAAAGCACTTTCATTGAAAGAGGTTGCCAAGCTTCCAAGAAATTACGAGTTCCGAAATACCAGCGAAAATTTTTTCAACCAATCTTGATGATACTTGGCGGTAATGATCAGGACACAAATCCCACTTAGCTCACCGAATTTTGTTCTTCTAGGTTGAAGCGTTCGTCTACAGTAGCATTTTTATATTTAGATTTCCCTCTGTTCTCTCCTATATAGATAGATGAATTGGAACTCTAAATCCAATATGGTTTGAAGGAGCTCTTTGAAACTTGACAAAATAAAAAAGTTCTCAGTTTTGACTCTATGGTTGTTTACTCTTCAAGAAGCTCTTGGCACAGACTGTGAAAAAGCACTTTCATTGAGAGGGGTTGCCAAGCTTCTAAGTAATAACAAGTTTTCCGAAATACCAGGAAATATTTTTTCACCCAATCTTGATGATACTTGGTGGTAATGATCAGGACACAAATCCCACTTGGCTCACCGAATTTTGTTCTTCTTGGTTGAAGCGTTTGTCTACAGTAGCAGTTTTTATATTTAGGTTTTCCTCTGTTCTCTCCTATATAGATAGATGAATTTGGAACTCTAAATCCAACATGGTTTGTATTAGCTCTTTGTACTTGACAAAATAAAGGAGTTCTCAGTTTTGTCTCTATGGTTTGTTTCCTCTTCAAGTAGCTCTAGGCACAGACTGTGGAAAAGCACTTTTATTGAGAGGGGTTGCCAAGCTTCTAAGAAATTACGAGTTTCCGAAATACCAGGGTATATTTTTAAACCCAATCTTGATGATACTTTGTGGTAATGATCAGGACACAAATCCCACTTGGCTCACCAAATTTTGTTCTTCTAGGTGGAAGCGTTCGTCTACAGTAGCAGTTTTTATATTTAGTTTTCCCTCTGTTCTCTCCTATATAGATAGATGAATTTGGAACACTAAATCCAACATGGTTTGTAGTAGCTCTTTGAAACTTGACAAAATAAAGGAGTTCTCATTTTTGTCTCTATGGTTTGTTTCCTCTTCAAGTAGCCCTAAGCAAAGACTGTGGAAAAACACTTTCATTGAGAGGGGTTGCCAAGCTTCCAAGAAATAATAGGTTTCCGAAATACCATGAAATATTTTTTCACCCAATCTTGATGATACTTTGTGGTAATGATTAGGACACAAATCCGACTTGGCTCACCGAATTTTCTTCCTCTAGGTTGAAGCGTTCGTCTACAGTAGCAGTTTTTAATATTTAGGTTTCCCTCTGTTCTCTCCTATTTAGATAGATGAATTTGGAACTCTAAATAAAACATGGTTTGTAGTAGCTCTTTGAAACTTGACAAAATAAAAAAGTTCTTAGTTTTGTCTCTATGGTTTGTTTAATCTTCAAGGAGCCCTAGGCACAGACTGTGGAAAAGCACTTTCATTGAAAGGGGTTGCCAAGCTCCAGAGAAATAACGAGTTTCAAATACCAGCAAATATTTTTTCACCCAATCTTGATGATACTTGGTGGTAATGATCAGTACACAAATCCCACTTGGCTCACCAAATTTTGTTCTTCTAGGTTGAAGCGTTCGTCTACAGTAGCAGTTTTTACATTTAGGTTTCCCTCATTTCTCTCCTATATTGATAGATGAATTTGGAACTCTAAATCCAACATGGTTTGTAGTAGCTCTTTGAAACTTGACACAATAAAGGAGTTCTCAGTTTTGTCTCTATGGTTTGTTTCCTCTTCAAGTAGCCCTAGGCACAGACTGTGTAAAAGCATTTTGATTGAGAGGGGTTCACAAGCTTCTAAGAAATAACGAGTTTCCGAAATACCAGCAAATATTTTTTCACCCAATCTTGATGATACTTGGTGGTAATGATCAGTACACAAATCCCACTTGCCTCACCAAATTTTTTTCTTCTAGTTTGAAGCGTTCGTCTACACTAGCAGTTTTCAAATTTAGGTTTCCCTCTGTTCTCTCCTATATAGATAGATGAATTTGGAACTCTAAATAAAACACGGTTTGTAGTAGCTCTTTGAAACTTGACAAAATAAAGGAGTTCTCAGTTTTGTCTCTATGGTTTGTTTAATCTTCAAGGAGCCCTAGTAACAGACTGTTGAAAAGCACTTTCATTGAGAGGGGTTGCCAAGCTTCTAAGAAATAACGATTTTCCGAAATAGCAGCAAATATTTTTCACCCAATCTTCATGATACTTGGTGGTAATGACCAGTACAAAAATCCACTTGGCTCAAAAAATTTTGTTCTTCTAGGTTGAAGCGTTCGTCTACAGTAGCAGTTTTTATATTTAGGTTTCCCTCTGTTCTCTCCTATATAGTTAGATGAATTTGGAACTCTAAATCCAACATGGTTTGTAGTAGCTCTTTGAAACTTGACAAAATAAAGGAGTTCTTAGTTTTGTCTCTATGGTTTGTTTAATCTTCAAGGAGCCCTAGGCATAGACTGTGGAAAAGCACTTTCATTGAGAGGGGTTGCCAAGCTCCTAAGAAATAACGAGTTTCCGAAATACCAGCAAATATTTTTTTCACCCAATCTTGATGATATTTGGTGGTAATGATCAGTATACAAATCCCACTTGGCTCACTAAATTTTGTTCTTCTTGGTTGAAGCGTTAGTCTACAGTAGCAGTATTTACATTTAGGTTTCCCTCAATTCTCTCCTATATAGATAGATGAATTTGGAACTCTAAATCCAACATGGTTTGTAGTAGCTCTTTGGAAACTTGACACAATAAAGGAGTTCTCAGTTTTGTCTCTATGGTTTGTTTCCTCTCAAGTAGCCCTAGGCACAGACTGTAGAAAAGCACTTTCATTGAGAGGGGTTGCCAAGCTCCTAAGAAATAACGAGTTTCCGAAATACCAGCAAATATTTTTTCACCCAATCTTGATGATATTTGGTGGTAATGATCAGTACACAAATCCCACTTGGATCACCAAATTTTGTTCTTCTAGGTTGAAGCGTTCGTCTACAGTAACAGTTTTTATATTTAGGTTTCCCTCAATTCTCTCCTATATATTTAGATGAATTTGGAACTCTAAATCCAACATGGTTTGTAGTAGCTCATTGAAACTTGACACAATAAAGGAGTTCTCAGTTTTGTCTCTATGGTTTGTTTCCTCTTCAAGTTGCCCTAGGCACAGACTGTGGAAAAGCACTTTCATTGAGATGGGTTGCCAAGCTTCTAAGAAATAACGATTTTCCGAAATACCAGCAAATATTTTTTTCACCCAAACGTGATGATATTTGGTGGTAATGATCAGTACACAAATCCAATTTGGCTCACGTAATTTTGTTCTTCTAGTTTGAAGCTTTCATCTATAGTAGCAGTTTTTATATTTAGGTTTCCCTCTGTTCTCTCATATATAGAGAGATGAATTTGGAACGCTAAATTCAACATGGTTTGTAGTAGCTCTTTGAAACTTGAAGAAATAAAGGAGTTCTCAGTTTTGTCTCTATGGTTTGTTTCCTCTTCAAGTCGACCTAGGCACAGACTGTGGAAAGCACTTTCATTGAGATGGGTTGCCAAGCTTCTAAGAAATAACGTGTTTCCGAAATACCAGCAAATATTTTTTCACCCAATCTTGATGATACTTGGTGGTAATGATCAGTACACAAATCCCACTTGGCTCACCAAATTTTGTTCTTCTAGGTTGAAGCGTTCCTCTACAGTAGCAGTTTTTATATTTAGGTTTCCCTCTGTTCTCTTTTATATAGATAGTTGAATTTGGAACTCTAAATCCAACATGGTTTGTAGTAGCTCTTTGAAACTTGACAAAATAAAGGAGTTCTCAGTTTTGTCTCTATGGTTTGTTTCCTCTTCAAGTAGCCCTAGGTGAGACTGTGGAAAAGCACTTTCATTGATAGGGGTTGCCAAGCTTCTAAGAAATAACGTGTTTCCGAAATACCCGCAAATATTTTTTCACCCAATCTTGATGATAATTGGTGCTAATGAACAGTACACATTTCCCACTTGGCTCACCAAATTTTGTTCTTCTACGTTGAAGTGTTCGTCTACAGTAGCAGTTTTTATATTTAGGTTTCCCTCTGTTCTCTCCTATATATGTAGATGAATTTGGAACTCTAAATCCAACATGGTTTTTAGTAGCTCTTTGAAACTTGACAAAATAAAGGAGTTCTCAGTTTTGTTCATATGGTTTGTTTCCTCTTCAAGTAGCCCTAGGCAGAGACAGTGGAAAAGCACTTTCATTGATAGGGGTTGCCAAGCTTCTAAGAAATAACGAGTTTCCGAAATACCAGCAAATATTTTTTCACCCAATCTTGATGATACTTGGTGGTAATGATCAGTACACATTTCCCACTTGGCCCACCAAATTTGGTTATTCTAGGTTGAAGCGTTCGTCTACAGTAGCAGTTTTTAGATTTAGCTTTCCCTCTGTTCTCTCCTATATAGATAGATGAATTTGGAACTCTAAATCCAACATGGTTTGTAGTAGCTCTTTGAAACTTGACAAAATAAAGGAGTTCTCAGTTTTGTCTCTATGGTTTGTTTCCTCTTCAAGTAGCTCTAGGCACAGACTGTGGAAAAGCACTTTCATTGAGAGGGGTTGCCAAGCTTCTAAGAAATAACGAGTTTACGAAATACCAGGAAATATTTTTAAACCCAATCTTGATGATACTTGGTGGTTATGATCAGGACACAAATCCCACTTGGCTCCCCGAATTTTGTTCTTCTAGGTTGAAGCTTTCGTCTACAGTAGCAGTTTTTATATTTAGGTTTCCCTCTGTTCTCTCCTATATAGTTAGATGAATTTGGAACTCTAAATCCAACATGGTTTGTAGTAGCTCTTTGAAACTTGACAAAATAAAGGAGTTCTTAGTTTTGTCTCTATGGTTTGTTTAATCTTCAAGGAGCCCTAGGCATAGACTGTGAGAAAGCACTTTCATTGAGAGTGGTTGCCAAGCTCCTAAGAATTAACGAGTTTCCGAAATACCAGCAAATATTTTTTCACCCAATCTTGATGATATTTGGTGGTAATGATCAGTATACAAATCCCACTTGGCTCACTAAATTTTGTTCTTCTAGGTTGAAGTGTTCGTCTACAGTAGCAGTTTTTACATTTAGGTTTCCCTCAATTCTCTCCTATATAGATAGATGAATTTGGAACTCTAAATCCAACATGGTTTGTAGTAGCTCTTTGAAACTTGACACAATAAAGGAGTTCTCAGTTTTGTCTCTATGGTTTGTTTCCTCTTCAAGTAGCCCTAGGCACAGACTGTGGAAAAGCACTTTCATTGAGAGGGGTTGCCAAGCTCCTAAGAAATAACGAGTTTCCGAAATACCAGCAAATATTTTTTCACCCAATCTTGATGATATTTGGTGGTAATGATCAGTACCACAAATCCCACTTGGATCACCAAATTTTGTTCTTCTAGGTTGAAGCGTTCATCTACAGTAACAGTTTTTATATTTAGGTTTCCCTCAATTCTCTCCTATATAGATAGATGAATTTGGAACTCTAAATCCAACATGGTTTGTAGTAGCTCTTTGAAACTTGACACAATAAAGGAGTTGTCAGTTTTGTCTCTATGGTTTGTTTCCTCTTCAAGTTGCCCTAGGCACAGACTGTGGAAAAGCACTTTCATTGAGATGGGTTGCCAAGCTTCTAAGAAATAACGATTTTCCGAAATACCAGCAAATATTTTTTTCACCCAAACGTGATGATATTTGGTGGTAATGATCAGTACACAAATCCAATTTGGCTCACGAAATTTTGTTCTTCTAGTTTGAAGCTTTCATCTACAGTAGCAGTTTTTATATTTAGGTTTCTCTCTGTTCTCTCATATATAGAGAGATGAATTTGGAACTCTAAATTCAACATGGTTTGTAGTAGCTCTTTGAAACTTGACGAAATAAAGGAGTTCTCAGTTTTGTCTCTATGGTTTGTTTCCTCTTCAAGTCGCCCTAGGCACAGACTGTGGAAAGCACTTTCATTGAGATGGGTTGCCAAGCTTCTAAGAAATAACGTGTTTCCGAAATACCAGCAAATATTTTTTCACCCAATCTTGATGATACTTGGTGGTAATGATCAGTACACAAATCCCACTTGGCTCAGCAAATTTTGTTCTTCTAGGTTGAAGCGTTCCTCTACAGTAGCAGTTTTTATATTTAGGTTTCCCTCTGTTCTCTTTTATATAGATAGTTGAATTTGGAACTCTAAATCCAACATGGTTTGTAGTAGCTCTTTGAATCTTGACAAAATAAAGGAGTTCTCAGTTTTGTCTCTATGGTTTGTTTCCTCTTCAAGTAGTCCTAGGTGATACTGTGGAAAAGCACTTTCATTGATAGGGGTTGCCAAGCTTCTAAGAAATAACGCGTTTCCGAAATACCAGCAAATATTTTTTCACACAATCTTGATGATACTTGGTGGTAATGATCAGTACACAAATCCCACTTTGCTCACCAAATTTTGGTCTTCTAGTTTGAAGCGATCGTCTACATTAGCAGTTTCATTATTTAGGTTTCCCTCTATTCTCTCCTATATAGATAGATGAATTTAAAACTCTAAATAAAACATGGTGTGTAGTAGCTGTTTGAAACTTGACAAAATAAAGAAGTTCTCAGTTTTGACTCTATGGTTTGTTTCCTCCTCAAGTAGCCCTAGGCAGACTGTGGAAAAGCACTTTCATTGAGAGGGGTTGCCAAGCTTCTAAGAAATAACGAGTTTCCGAAATACCAGCAAATATTATTTCACCCACTCTTGATGATACTTGGTGGTAATGATCAGTACACAAATCCCACTTGGCTCACCAAATTTTGTTCTTCTAGCTTGAAGCGTTCGTCTACAGTAGCAGTTTTTATATTTAGGTTTCACTCTTCTCTCATATATAGATAGATGAATTTGGAACTCTAAATCCAACGTGGTTTGTAGTAGCTCTTTGAAAATTGACAAAATAAAGGAGTTCTCCGTTTTGTCTCTATGGTTTGTTTCCTCTTCAAGTAGCCCTAGGCACAGACTGTGGAAAAGCACTTTCATTGAGAGGGGTTGCCAAGCTTCTAAGAAATAACGAGTTTCCGAAATACCAGCAAATATTTTTTCACCCAATCTTGTTGATACTTGGTGCTAATGATCAGTACACATTTCCCACTTGGCTCACCAAATTTTGTTATTCTAGTTTGAAGCGTTCGTCTACAGTAGCAGTTTTTATATTTAGGTTACCCTCTGTTCTCTCCTATATAGATAGATGAATTTGGAACTCTAAATCCACATGGTTTTTCGTAGCTCTTTGAAACTTGACAAAATAAAGGAGTTCTCAGTTTTGTCTCTATGGTTTCTTTCCTCTTTAAGTAGCCCTAGGCACAGACTGTGGAAAAGCACTTTCATTGATAGGGGTTGCCAAGCTTCTAAGAAATTAACGAGTTTCCGAAATACCAGCAAATATTTTTTCACCCAATCTTGATGATACTTGGTGGTAAAGATCCGTACACAAATCCCACTTGGCTCACCAAATTTTTGTTCTTCTAGGTTGAAGCGTTCGTCTACAGTAGCAGTTTTTATATTTTCGTTTCACTCTGTTCTCTCATATATAGATAGATGAATTTGGAACTCTAAATCCAACATGGTTTGTAGTAGCTCTTTGAAACTTGACAAAATAAAGGAGTTCTCAGTTTTGTCTTTATGGTTTGTTTCCTCTTAAAGTAGCCCTAGGCACAGACTGTGGAAAAGCACTTTCATTGAGAGGGGTTGCCATGCTTCTAAGAAATTACGAGTTTCCGAAATACCAGCAAATATTTTTTCACCCAATCTTGATGATACTTGGTGCTAATGATCAGTACACAAATCCCACTTGGCTCACCAAATTTTATTCTTCTAGGTTGAAGCGTTCTTCTACAGTAGCAGTTTTTATATTTAGGTTTCCCTCTGTTCTCTCATATATAGATAGATGAATTTGGAACTCTAAATAAAACATGGTTTGTAGTAGGTCTTTGAAACTTGACAAAATAAAGGAGTTCTCAGTTTTGTCTCTATGGTTTGTTTAATCCTCAAGGAGCCCAAGGCACAGACTGTGGAAAGCACTTTCATTGCGATGGGTTGCCAAGCTTCTAAGAAATTACGAGTTTCCGAAATACCAGCAAATATTTTTTCACCCAATCTTGATGATACTTGGTGTTAATGATCAGTAGACAAATCCCACTTGGCTCACCAAATTTTGTTCTTGTAGGTTGAAGCGTTCGTCTACAGTAGCAGTTTTTATATTTAGGTTTCCCTCTGTTCTCTCACATATAGATAGATGAATTTGGAACTCTAAATCCAACATGGTTTGTAGTAGCTCTTTGAAACTTGACAAAATAAAGGAATTCTCAGTTTTGTCTCTATGGCTTGTATCCTCTTCAAGTAGTCCTAAGCACAGACTGTGGAAAAGCACTTTCATTGAGAGGCGTTGCCAAGCTTCTAAGAAATAACGAGTTTCCGAAATACCAGCAAATATTTTTTCACCCAATCTTGATGATACTTGTTGCTAATAATCAGTACACAAGTCCCACTTGGCTCACCAAATTTTGTTCTTCTAGGTTGAAGCGTTCGTCTACAGTAGCACTTTTTATATTTAGGTTTTCCTCTGTTCTCTCCTATATAGTAAGAAGAAATTGGAACTCTAAATCCAGCATGGTTTGTCGTAGCTCTGTGAAACTTGACAAAATAAAGGAGTTCTCAGTTTTGTCTCTATGGTTTGTTTCCTCTTCAAGTAGCCCTAGGCACACACTGTGGAAAAGCACTTTCATTGAAATGGATGCCAAGCTTCTGAGAAATAACGAGTTTCTGAAATACCAGCAAATATATTTTCACCCAATCTTGATGATACTTGGTGGTAATGATCAGTACACAAATCCCACTTGGCTCACCAAATTTTGTTCTTCTAGTTTGAAGCGATCGTCTACAGTAGCAGTTTTTATATTTAGGTTTTCCTCTGTTCTCTAATATATAGATAGATAAATTTGGAACTCTAAATAAAACGTGGTTTGTAGTAGCTCTTTGAAACTTGACAAAGTAAAGGAGTTCTCAGTTTTGTCTCTATGGTTTGTTTCCTCTTCAAGTAGCCCTAGGCACAGACTGTGGAAAAGCACTTTCATTGAGAGGGGTTGCCAAGCTTTTAAGAAATAACGAGTTTCTGAAATACCAGCAAATATTTTTTCACCCAATCTTGATGATACTTGTTGATAATAATCAGCTCACAAGTCCCACTTGGCTCACCAAATTTTGTTCTTCTAGGTTGAAGCGTTCGTCTACAGTAGCAGTTTTTATATTTAGGTTTCCCTCAGTTCTCTCCTATATAGATAGATGAATTTGGAACTCTAAATCCAACATGGATTGTAGTAGCTATTTGAAACTTGACAAAATAAAGGAGTTCTCAGTTTTGTCTCTATGGTTTGTTTCTTCTTCAAGTAGCCCTAGGCACAGACTGTGGAAAAGCACTTTCATTGAGAGGGGTTGTCAAGCTTCTAAGAAATTACGAGTTTCCGAAATACCAGCAAATATTTTTTCACCCAATCTTGATGATACTTGGTGGTAATGATCAGTACACAAATCACACTTGGCTCACCAAATTCTGTTCTTCTAGGTTGAAGCGTTCGTCTACATTAGCAGTTTTTATATTTAGGTTTCCCTCTGTTTTCTCCTATATAGACAGATGAATTTGGAACTCTAAATCCAACATGGTTTGTAGTAGGTCTTTGAAACTAGACAAAATAAAGGAGTTCTCTCTTTTGTCTCTATGGTTTGTTTCCTCTTCAAGTAGCCCTAGGCACAGACTGTGGAAAAGCACTTTCATTGAGAGGGGTTGCCAAGCTTCTAAGAAATTACGAGTTTCTGAAATACCAGCAAATATTTTTTCACCCAATCTTGATGATACTTGGTGGTAATGATCAGTACACAAATCCCACTTGGCTCACCAAATTTTGTTCTTCTAGGTTGAAGCGTTCGTCTACAGTAGCAGTTTTTATATTTATTTTTCCCTCTGTTCTCTCCTATATAGATAGATGAATTTGGAACTCTAAATAAAACATGGTTTGTAGTAGGTCTTTGAAACTTGACAAAATAAAGGAGTTCTCAGTTTTTTCTCTATGGTTTGTTTAATCTTCAAGGAGCCCTAAGCACAGACTGTGGAAAAGCACTTTTATTGAGAGGGGTTGCCAAGCTTCTAAGAAATTACGAGTTTGCGAAATACCAGCAAATATTTTTTCACCCAATCTTGATGATACTTGTTGCTAATGATCAGTACACAAATCCCACTTGGCTCACCAAATTTTGTTCTTCTAGGTTGAAGCGTTCGTCTACAGTAGCAGTTTTTATATTTAGGTTTCCCTCTGTTCTCTCCTATATACTTAGATGAATTTGGAACTCTAAATCCAACATGGTTTGTAGTAGCTCTTTGAAACTTGACAAAATAAAGGAGTTCTCAGTTTTGTCTCTATGGTTTGTTTCCTCTTCAAGTAGCCCTAGGCACACAAATGTGGAAAAGCACTTTCACTGAGATGGTCTGCCAAGCTTCTAAGAAATAACGAGTTTCCGAATTACCAGCAAATATTTTTTCACCCAATCTTGATGATACTTGGTGGTAATGATCAGTACACAAATCCCACTTGGCTCACCAAATTTTGTTCTTCTAGGTTGAAGCGTTCGTCTACAGTAGCAGTTTTTATATTTAGGTTTCCCTCTGTTCTCTCATATATAGATATATGAATTTGGAACTCAAAATCCAACATGGTTTGTAGTAGCTCTTTGAAACTTGACAAAATAAAGGAGTTCTCAGTTTTTTCTCTATGATTTGTTTCCTCTTCAAGTAGCCCTAGGCACAGACTTTGGAAAAGCACTTTCATTGAGAGGGGTTGCGAAGCTTCTAAGAAATTACGAGTTTCCGAAATACCAGCAAATATTTTTTCACCCAATCTTGATGATACTTGTTGCTAATGATCAGTACACAAATCCCACTTGGCTCACCAAATTTTGTTATTCTAGGTTAAGCGTTCGTCTACAGTAGCAGTTTTTATATTTAGGTTTCCCTCTGTTCTCTCCTATATAGATAGATGAATTTGGAACTCTAAATAAAACATGGTTTGTAGTAGGTCTTTGAAACTTGACAAAATAAAGGAGTTCTCAGTTTTGTCTCTATGGTTTGTTTAATCTTCAAGGAGCCCTAAGCACAGACTGTGGAAAAGCACTTTTATTGAGAGGGGTTGCCAAGCTTCTAAGAAATTACGAGATTGCGAAATACCAGCAAATATTTTTTCACCCAATCTTGATGATACTTGTTGCTAATGATCAGTACACAAATCCCACTTGGCTCACCAAATTTTGTTCTTCTAGGTTGAAGCGTTCGTCTACAGTAGCAGTTTTTATATTTAGGTTTTCCTCTGTTCTCTCCTACTTAGATAGATGAATTTGGAACTCTAAATCCAACATGGTTTGTAGTACCTCTTTGAAACTTGACAAAATAAAGGAGTTCTCAGTTTTGTCTCTATGGTTTGTTTCCTCTTCAAGTAGCCCTAGGCACACACTTTGGAAAAGCACTTTCATTGAGATGGTCTGCCAAGCTTCTAAGAAATAACGAGTTTCCGAAATACCAGCAAAAATTTTTTCACCCAATCTTGATGATACTTGATGGTAATGATCAGTACACAAATCCCACTTGGCTCACCAAATTTTGTTCTTCTAGGTTGAAGCGTTCGTCTACAGTAGCAGTTTTTATATTTAGGTTTCCCTCTGTTCTCTCATATATAGATAGATGAATTTGGAACACAAAATCCAACATGGTTTGTACTAGCTCTTTGAAACTTGACAAAATAAAGGAGTTCTCAGTTTTGTCTCTATGGTTTGTTTCGTCTTCAAGTAGCCCTAGGCAGAGACTGTGGAAAAGCACTTTCATTGAGAGGGGTTGCCAAGCTTCTAAGAAATAAGGAGTTTCCAAAATACCAGCAAATATTTTTTCACATAATCTTGATGATACTTGGTGCTAATGATCATTACACATTTCCCACTTGGCTCACCAAATTTTGTTATTCTAGGTTGAAGCGTTCGTCTACAGTAGCAGGTTTTATATTTAGGTTTTCCTCTGTTCTCTCATATATAGATAGATGAATTTGGAACTCTAAATCCAACATGGTTTGTAGTAGCTCTTTGAAACTTGACAAAATAAAGGAGTTCTCAGTTTTGTCTCTATGGCTTGTTTCCTCTTCAAGTAGCCCAAGGCACACACTGTGGAAAAGCACTTTCATTGAGAGGGGTTGCCAAGCTTCTAAGAAATAAGGAGTTTCCGAAATAGCAGCAAATATTTTTTCACATAATCTTGATGATACTTGGTGCTAATGATCACTACACATTTCCCACTTGGCTCACCAAATTTTGTTATTCTAGGTTGAAGCGTTCGTCTACAGTAGCAGTTTTTATATTTAGGTTTCCCTCTGTTTTCTCCTATATAGATAGTTGAATTTGGAACTCTAAGTAAAACATGGTTTGTAGTAGGTCTTTGCAACTTGACAAAATAAAGGAGTTCTCAGTTTTGTCTCTATGGATTGTTTAATCTTCTAGGAGCCCTAGGCACAGACTGTGGAAAAGCACTTTCATTGAGAGGGGTTGCCAAGCTTCTAAGAAATTACGAGTTTCCGAAATACCAGCAAATATTTTTTCACCCAATCTTGATGATACTTGGTGTTAATGATCAGTACACAAATCCCACTTGGCTCACCAAATTTTGTTCTTCTAGGTTGAAGCGTTCCTCTACAGTAGCAGTTTTTATATTTAGGTTTCACTCTGTTCTCTCCTATATAGTTAGATGAATTTGGAACTCTAAATCCAACATGGTTTGTAGTAGCTCTTTGAAACTTGACAAAATAAAGGAGTTCTCAGTTTTGTCTCTATGTTTTGTATCATCTTCAAGTAGCCCTAGGCACAGACTGTGGAAAAGCACTTTAATTGAGAGGGGTTGCCAAGCTTCTAAGAAATTACGAGTTTCCGTAATACCAGCAAATATTTTTTCACCCAATCTTGATGATACTTGGTGGTAATGACTAGTACACAAATCCCACTTGGCTCTCCAAATTTTGTTCTTCTAGGTTGAAGCGTTCGTCTACAGTAGCAGTTTTTATATTTAGGTTTCACTCTGTTCTCTCCTATATAGATAGATGAATTTGGAACTCTAAATCCAACATGGTTTGTAGTAGCTCTTTGAACCTTGACAAAATAAAGGAGTTCTCAGTTTTGTCTCTATGGTTTGTTTCCTCTTCAAGTAGCCCTAGGCACAGACTGTGGAAAAGCACTTTCATTGAGAGGGGTTGCGAAGCTTCTAAGAAATTACGAGTTTCCGAAATACCAGCAAATATTTTTTCACGCAATCTGATGATACTTGGTGGTAATGATCATTACACAAGTCCCACTTGGCTCACCAAATTTTGTTCTTCTAGATTGAAGCGTTCGTCTACAGTAGCAGTTTTTATATTTAGGTTTCTCTCTGTTCTCTCCTATATAGATAGATGAATTTGGAACTCTAAATAAAACATGGTTTGTAGTAGCACTTTGAAATATGACAAAATAAAGGAGTTCTCAGTTTTGTCTCTATGGTTTGTTTCTTCTTCAAGTAGCCCTAGGGACACACTGTGGAAAAGCAGTTTCATTGAGATGGTCTGCCAATCTTTTAAGAAATAACGAGTTTCCGAAATACCTGCAAATATTTTTTCACCCAATCTTGATGATACTTGGTGGTAATGATCAGTACACAAATCCCACTTGGCTCACCATATTTTATTCTTCTAGGTTAAAGCGTTCGTCTACAGTAGCAGTTTTTATATTTAGGTTTCCCTCTGTTCTCTCATAAATAGATAGATGAATTTGGAACTCTATATCCAACATGGTTTGTACTAGCTCTTTCAAACTTGACAAAATAAAGGAGTTCTCAGTTTTTTCTTTATGGTTTGTTTCGTCTTCAAGTAGCCCTAGGCACAGACTGTGGAAAAGCACTTTCATTGAGGGGGTTGCCAAGCTTCTAAGAAATAACGAGTTTCCGAAATACCAGCAAATATTTTTTCACCCAATCTTGATGATACTTGTTGCTAATGATCAGTACACAAATCCCACTTGGCTCACCAAATTTTGTTATTCTAGGTTGAAGCGTTCGTCTACAGTAGCAGTTTTTATACTTAGGTTTCTCTCTGTTCTCTCCTATATAGATAGATGAATTTGGAACTCTAAATCCAACATGGTTTGTAGTAGCTCTTTGAAACTTGACAAAATAAAGGAGTTCTCAGTTTTGTCTCTATGATTTGTTTCTTCTTCAAGTAGCCCTAGGCACAGACTGTGGAAAAGCACTTTCATTGAGAGTTGTTGGCAAGTTTCTAAGAAATAAGGAGTTTCCGAAATACAGGCAAATATTTTTTCACATAATCTTGATGATACTTGGTGCTAATGAGCATTACACATTTCCCACTTGGCTCACCAAATTTTGTTCTTCTAGGTTGAAGCGTTCGTCTACAGTAGCAGTTTCTATATTTAGGTTTCCCTCTGTTCTCTCCTATACAGTTAGATGAATTTGGAACTCTAAATCCAACATGGTTTGTAGTAGCTCTTTGAAACTTGACAAAATAAAGGAGTTCTCAGTTTTGTCTCTATGGTTTGTTTCGTCTTCGAGTAGCCCTAGGCACAGACTGTGGAAAAGCATTTTCATTGAGATTGGTTGCCAAGCTTCTAAGAAATAACGAGTTTCCGAAATACCAGCAAATATTTTTTTCACCCAATCTTGATGATACATGTTGCTAATGATCAGTACACAAATCCCACTTGGCTCACCAAATTTTGTTCTTCTGGGTTGAAGCATTCGTCTACAGTAGCAGTTTTTATATTTAGGTTTTCCTCTGTTCTCTCATATATAGATAGATGAATTTGGAACTCTAAATCCAACATGGTTTGTAGTAGCTCTTTGAAACTTGACAAAATAAAGGAGTTCTCAGTTTTGTCTCTATGGCTTGTTTCCTCTTCAAGTAGCCCAAGGCACACACTGTGGAAAAGCACTTTCATTGAGAGGGGTTGCCAAGCTTCTAAGAAATAAGGAGTTACCGAAATAGCAGCAAATATTTTTTCACATAATCTTGATGATACTTGTTGCTAATGATCATTGCACATTTCCCACTTGGCTCACCAAATTTTGTTATTCTAGGTTGAAGCGTTCGTCTACAGTAGCAGTTTTTATATTTAGGTTTCCCTCTGTTCTCTCCAATATAGATAGTTGAATTTGGAACTCTAAGTAAAACATGGTTTGTAGTAGGTCTTTGAAACTTGACAAAATAAAGGAGTTCTCAGTTTTGTCTCCATGGTTTGTTTAATCTTCTAGGAGCCCTAGGCACAGACTGTGGAAAAGCACTTTCATTGAGAGGGGTTGCCAAGCTTCTAAGAAATTACGAGTTTCCGAAATAGCAGCAAATATTTTTTCACCCAATCTTGATGATACTTGGTGTTAATGATCAGTACACAAATCCCACTTGGCTCACCAAATTTTGTTCTTCTAAGTTGAAGCGTTCCTCTACAGTAGCAGTTTTTATATTTAGGTTTCCCTCTGTTCTCTCCTATATAGTTAGATGAATTTGGAACTCTAAATCCAACATGGTTTGTAGTAGCTCTTTAAAACTTGACAAAATAAAGGAGTTCTCAGTTTTGTCTCTATGTTTTGTATCGTCTTCAAGTAGCCCTAGGCACAGACTGTGGAAAAGCACTTTCATTGAGAGGGGTTGCCAAGCTTCTAAGAAATTACGAGTTTCCGTAATACCAGCAAATATTTTTTCACCCAATCTTGATGATACTTGGTGGTAATGATTAGTACACAAATCCCACTTGGCTCTCCAAATTTTGTTCTTCTAGGTTGAAGCGTTCGTCTACAGTAGCAGTTTTTATATTTAGGTTTCACTCTGTTCTCTAATATATAGATAGATGAATTTGGAACTCTAAATCCAACATGGTTTGTAGTAGCTCTTTGAAACTTGACAAAATAAAGGAGTTCTCCGTTTTGTCTCTATGGTTTGTTTCCTCTTCAAGTAGCCCTAGGCACAGACTGTGGAAAAGCACTTTCATTGACAGGGGTTGCCAAGCTTCTAAGAAATTACGAGTTTCCGAAATACCAGCAAATATTTTTTCACGCAATCTGATGATACTTGGTGGTAATGATCATTACACAAGTCCCACTTGGCTCACCAAATTATGTTCTTCTAGATTGAAGCGTTCGTCTACAGTAGCAGTTTTTATATTTAGGTTTCTCTCTGTTCTCTCCTATATAGATAGATGAATTTGGAACTCTAAATAAAACATGGTTTGTAGTAGCACTTTAAAATATGACAAAATAAAGGAGTTCTCAGTTTTGTCTCTATGGTTTGTTTCCTCTTCAAGTAGCCCTAGGGACACACTGTGGAAAAGCACTTTCATTGAGGGGGTTGCCAAACTTCTAAGAAATAACGAGTTTCCGAAATACCAGCAAATATTTTTTCACCCAATCTTGATGATACTTGTTGCTCATGATCAGTACACAAATCCCAATTGGCTCACCAAATTTTGTTATTCTAGGTTGAAGCGTTCGTCTACAGTAGCAGTTTTTATACTTAGGTTTCTCTCTGTTCTCTCCTATATAGATAGATGAATTTGGAACTCTAAATCCAACATGGTTTGTAGTAGCTCTTTGAAACTTGACAAAATAAAGGAGTTCTCAGTTTTGTCTCTATGATTTGTTTCTTCTTCAAGTAGCGCTAGGCACAGACTGTGGAAAAGCACTTTCATTGAGAGTTGTTGGCAAGTTTCTAAGAAATAAGGAATTTCCGAAATACAGGCAAATATTTTTTCACATAATCTTGATGATACTTGGTGCTAATGAGCATTACACATTTCCCACTTGGCTCACCAAATTTTGTTCTTCTAGGTTGAAGCGTTCGTCTACAGTAGCAGTTTTTATATTTAGGTTTCCCTCTGTTCTCTCCTATATAGTCAGATGAATTTGGAACTCTAAATCCAACATGGTTTGTAGTAGCTCTTTGAAACTTGACAGAATAAAGGAGTTCTCAGTTTTGTCTCTATGGTTTGTTTCGTCTTCAAGTAGCCCTAGGCACAGACTGTAGAAAAGCACTTTCATTGAGAGGGGTTGCCAATCTTCTAAGAAATAACGAGTTTCCGAAATAACAGCAAATATTTTTTCACCCAATCTTGATGATACTTGGTGCTAATGATCAGTACACAAATCCCACTTGGCTCACAAAATTTTGTTCTTCTAGGTTGAAGAGTTCGTCTACAGTAGCAGTTTTTATATTTATTTTTCTCTCTGTTCTCTCCTCTATAAATAGATGAATTTGGAAGTCTAAATCCAACATGGTTTGTAGTAGCTCTTTGAAACTTGACAAAATAAAGGAGTTCTCAGTTTTGTCTCTATGGTTTGTTTCCTCTTCAAGTAGCCCAAGGCACAGACTGTGGAAAAGCACTTTCATTGAGAGGGGTTGCCAAGCTTCTAAGAAATTACGAGTTTCCGAAATACCAGCAAATATTTTTTCACCCAATCTTGATGATACTTGGTGCTAATGATCAGTACACAATTCCAACTTGGCTCACCAAATTTTGTTATTCTAGGTTGAAGCGTTTGTCTACAGTAGCAGTTTTTATATTTAGGTTTCCCTCTGTTCTCTCCTATATAGTTAGATGAATTTGGAACTCTAAATCCAACATGGTTTGTAGTAGCTCTTTGAAATATGACAAAATAAAGGAGTTCTAAGTTTTGTCTCTATGGTTTGTTTCCTCTTCAAGTAGCCCTAGGCACACACTTTGGAAAAGCACTTTCATTGAGATGGTCTGCAAGCTTCTAAGAAATAACGAGTTTCCAAAATACCAGCAAAAATTTTTTCACCCAATCTTGATGATACTTGATGGTAATGATCAGTACACAAATCCCACTTGGCTCACCAAATTTTGTTCTTCTAGGTTGAAGCGTTCGTCTAAAGTAGCAGTTTTTATATTTAGGTTTCCCTCTGTTCTCTCATATATAGATAGATGAATTTGGAACACAAAATCCAACATGGTTTGTACTAGCTCTTTGAAACTTGACAAAATAAAGGAGTTCTCAGTTTTGTCTCTATGGTTTGTTTCGTCTTCAAGTAGCCTTAGGCACAGACTGTGGAAAAGCACTTTCATTGAGAATGGTTGCCAAGCTTCTAAGAAATAAGGAGTTTCCGAAATACCAGCAAATATTTTTTCACATAATCTTGATGATACTTGGTGCTAATGATCATTACATATTTCCCATTTGGCTCACCAAATTTTGTTATTCTAGGTTGAAGCGTTCGTCTACAGTAGCAGTTTTTATATTTAGGTTTCACTCTGTTCTCTCCTATATGGATAGTTGAATTTGGAACTCTAAATAAAACATGGTTTGTAGTAGGTCTTTGAAACTTGACAAAATAAAGGAGTTCTCAGTTTTTTCTCTATGGTTTGTTTAATCTTCAAGGAGCCCTAGGCACAGACTGTGGAAAAGCACTTTCATTGACAGGGGTTGCCAAGCTTCTAAGAAATTACGAGTTTCCAAAATACCAGCAAATATTTTTTCACCCAATCTTGATGATACTTGGTGGAAATGATCAGTACACAAATCCCACTTGGCTCACCAAATTTTGTTCTTCTAGCTTGAAGCGTTCGTCTACAGTAGCAGTTTTTATATTTAGGTTTCACTCTGTTCTCTCCTATATGGATAGTTGAATTTGGAACTCTAAATAAAACATGGTTTGTAGTAGCTCTTTGAAACTTGACAAAATAAAGGAGTTCTCAGTTTTGTCTCTATGGTTTGTTTCCTCTTCAAGTAGCCCTAGGCACAGACTGTAGAAAAGCACTTTCATTGAGAGTGTTTGCCAAGCTTCTAAGAAATTACGAGTTTCCGAAATACCAGCAAATATTTTTTCACCCAATCTTGATGACACTTGGTGCTAATGATCAGTACGCATTTCCCACTTGGCTCACCACATTTTGTTCTTCTAGATTGAAGCGTTCGTCTACAGTAGCAGTTTTTATATTTAGGTTTCCCTCTGTTCTCTCCTATATAGATAGATGAATTTGGAACTCTAAATCCAACATGGTTTGTAGTAGCTCTTTAAAACTTGACAAAATAAAGGAGTTCTCAGTTTTGTCTCTATGGCTTGTTTCCTCTTCAAGTAGACTTAGGCACAGACTGTGGAAAAGCACTTTCATTGAGAGGGGTTGCCAAGGTTCTAAAAAATTAGGAGTTTCCGAAATACCAGCAAATATTTTTTCACCCAATCTTGATGATACTTGGTGCGAATGATCAGTACACAAATCCCACTTGGCTCACAAAATTTTGTTTTTCTAGGTTGAAGCGTTCGTCTACAGTAGCAGTTTTTATATTTAGGTTTCTCTCTGTTCTCTCCTATATAAATAGATGAATTTGGAAGTCTAAATCCAACATGGTTTGTAGTAGCTCTTTGAAACTTGACAAAATAAAGGAGTTCTCAGTTTTGTCTCTATGGTTTGTTTCCTCTTCAAGTAGCCCAAGGCACAGACTGTGGAAAAGCACTTTCATTGAGAGGGGTTGCCAAGCTTCTAAGAAATTACGAGTTTCCGAAATACCAGCAAATATTTTTTCACCCAATCTTGATGACACTTGTTGGTAATGATCAGTACACAAATCCCACTTGGCTCACCAAATTTTGTTCTTCTAGGTTGAAGCGTTCGTCTACAGTAGCAGTTTTTATATTTAGGTTTCACTATGTTCTCTCTTACTTAGATAGATGAATTTGGAACTCTAAATCCAACATGGTTTGAAGTAGCTCTTTGAAACTTGACAAAATAAAGGAGTTCTTAGTTTTGTCTCTATGGTTTGATTCCTCTTCAAGTAGCCCTAGGCACAGACTGTGGAATAGCACTTTCATTGAAAGGGGTTGCCAAGCTTCTAAGAAAAACGAGTTTCCGTATACCAGCAAATATTTTTTCACCCAATCTTGATGATACTTGGTGCTAATGATCAGTACACAATTCCCACTTGGCTCACCAAATTTTGTTATTCTAGGTTGAAGCGTTTGTCTACAGTAGCAGTTTTTATATTTAGGTTTCCCTCTGTTCTCTCCTATATGTTTAGATGAATTTTAACTCTAAATCCAACATGGTTTGTAGTAGCTCTTTGAAATATGACAAAATAAAGGAGTTCTAAGTTTTGTCTGTATGGTTTGTTTCCTCTTCAAGTAGCCCTAGGCACACACTTTGGAAAAGCACTTTCATTGAGATGGTCTGCCAAGCTTCTTAGAAATAACGAGTTTCCGAAATACCAGTAAAAATTTTTTCACCCAATCGTGATGATACTTGATGGTAATGATCAGTACACAAATCCCACTTGGCTCACCAAATTTTGTTCTTCTAGGTTGAAGCGTTCGTCTACAGTAGCAGTTTTTATATTTAGGTTTCCCTCTGTTCTCTCATATATAGATAGATGAATTTGGAACACTAAATCCAACATGGTTTGTACTAGCTCTTTGAAACTTGACAAAATAAGGGAGTTCTCAGTTTTGTCTCTATGGTTTGTTCCGTGTTCAAGTAGCCTTAGGCACAGACTGTGGAAAAGCACTTTCATTGAGAGGGGTTGCCAAGCTTCTAAGAAATAAGGAGTTTCCGAAATACCAGCAAATATTTTTTCACATAATCTTGATGATACTTGGTGCTAATGATCATTACACATTTCCCACTTGGCTCACCAAATTTTGTTATTCTAGGTTGAAGCGTTCGTCTACAGTAGCAGTTTTTATATTTAGGTTTCCTTCTGTTCTCTCCTATATAGATAGATGAATTTTGAACTCTAAATAAAACATGGTTTGTAGTAGGTATTTGAAACTTGACAAAATAAAGGAGTTCTCAGTTTTGTCTCTACGGCTTGTTTCCTCTTCAAGTAGCCCTAGGCACAGACTATGGAAAAGCAATTTCATTGAGAGGGGTTGCCAAGCTTCTAAGAAGTAAGGAGTTTCCGAAATACCAGCAAATATTTTTTCACATAATCTTGATGATACTTGGTGCTAAGGATCATTACACATTTCCCACATGGCTCACCAAATTTTGTTCTTCTAGGTTGAAGCGTTCGTCTACAGTAGCAGTTTTTATATTTAGGTTTCCCTCTGTTCTCTCCTATATGGATAGTTGAATTTGGAACTCTAAATAAAATATGGTTTGTAGTAGGTCTTTGAAACTTGACAAAATAAAGGAGTTCTCAGTTTTGTCTCTATGGCTTGTTTTTTCTTCAAGTAGCCCTAGGAACAGACTGTAGAAAAGCACTTTCATTGAAAGGGGTTGCCAAGCTTCCAAGAAATTACGAGTTTCCGAAATACCAGCAAATATTTTTTCACCCAATCTTGATGACACTTGGTGCTAATGATCAGTACGCATTTCCCACTTGGCTCACCACATTTTGTTCTTCTAGATTGAAGCGTTCGTCTACAGTAGCAGTTTTTATATTTAGGTTTCCCTCTGTTCTCTCCTATATAGATAGATGCATTTGGAACTCTAAATCCAACATGGTTTGTAGTAACTCTTTGAAACTTGAAAAAATAAAGGAGTTCTCAGTTTTGTCTCTATGGCTTGTTTCCTCTTCAAGTAGACTTAGGCACAGACTGTGGAAAAGCACTTTCATTGAGAGGGGTTGCCAAGCTTCTAAGAAATAACGAGTTTCCGAAATACCAGCAAATATTTTTTCACCCAAACTTGAGGATACTTGGTGGTAATGATCAGTACACAAATCCCACTTGGCTCACCAAATTTTGTTCTTCTAGGTTGAAGCGTTCGTCTACAGTAGCAGTTTTTATACTTAGGTTTCTCTCTGTTCTCTCCTATATAGATAGATGAATTTGGAACTCTAAATCCAACATGGTTTGTAGTAGCTCTTTGAAACTTGACAAAATAAAGGAGTTCTCAGTTTTGTCTCTATGGTTTGTTTCGTCTTCAAGTAGCCCTAAGCACAGACTGTGGAAAAGAACGTTCATTGAGAGGATTTGCCAAGCTTCTAAGAAATTACAAGTTTCCGAAATACCAGCAAATATTTTTTTACCCAATCTTGATGATACTTGTTACTAATGATCAGTACACAAATCCCACTTGGCTCACCAAATTTTGTTCTTCTAGGTTGAAGCGTTCGTCTACAGTAGCAGTTTTTATTTTTAGGTTTCTCTCTGTTCTCTCCTATATAGATAGATGAACTTGGAACTCTAAATCCTACATGGTTTGTAGTAGCTCTTTGAAACTTGACAAAATAAAGGAGTTCTCAGTTTTGTCTCTATGGTTTGTTTCGTCTTCAAGTAGCCCTAGGCACAGACTGTGGAAAAGCACTTTCATTGAGATTGGTTTCCAAGCTTCTAAGAAATAACGAGTTTCCGAAATACCAGCAAATATTTTTTAACCCAATCTTGATGATACTTGGTGCTAATAATCAGTACACAAATCCCACTTGGCTCACAAAATTTTGTTTTTCTAGGTTGAAGCGTTGGTCTACAGTAGCAGTTTTTATATTTAGGTTTCTCTCTGTTCTCTCCTATATAAATAGATGAATTTGGAAGTCTAAATCCAACATGGTTTGTAGTAGCTCTTTGAAACTTGACAAAATAAAGGAGTTCTTAGTTTTGTCTCTATGGTTTGATTCCTCTTCAAGTAGCCCTAGGCACAGACTGTGGAATAGCACTTTCATTGAAAGGGGTTGCCAAGCTTCTAAGATATAACGAGTTTCCGAAATACCAGCAAATATTTTTTCACCCAATCTTGATGATACTTGGTGCTAATGATCAGTACACAATTCCCACTTGGCTCACCAAATTTTGTTATTCTAGGTTGAAGCGTTTGTCTACAGTAGCAGTTTTTATATTTAGGTTTCCCTCTGTTCTCTCCTATATATTTAGATGAATTTGGAACTCTAAATCCAACATGGTTTGTAGTAGCTCTTTGAAATATGACAAAATAAAGGAGTTCTAAATTTTGTCTCTATGGTTTGTTTCCTCTTCAAGTAGCCCTAGGCACACACTTTGGAAAAGCACTTTCATTGAGATGGTCTGCCAAGCTTCTTAGAAATAACGAGTTTCCGAAATACCAGCAAAAATTTTTTCACCCAATCGTGATGATACTTGATGGTAATGATCAGTACACAAATCCCACTTGGCTCACCAAATTTTGTTCTTCTAGGTTGAAGCGTTCGTCTACAGTAGCAGTTTTTATATTTAGGTTTCCCTCTGTTCTCTCATATATAGATAGATGAATTTGGAACACAAAATCCAACATGGTTTGTACTAGCTCTTTGAAACGTGACAAAATAAAGGAGTTCTCAGTTTTGTCTCTATGGTTTGTTCCATCTTCAAGTAGCCTTAGGCACAGACTGTGGAAAAGCACTTTCATTGAGAGGGATTGCCAAGCTTCTAAGAAATAAGGAGTTTCCGAAATACCAGCAAATATTTTTTCACATAATCTTGATGATACTTGGTGCTAATGATCATTACACATTTCCCACTTGGCTCACCAAATTTTGTTATTCTAGGTTGAAGCGTTCGTCTACAGTAGCAGTTTTTATATTTAGGTTTCCCTCTGTTCTCTCCTATATAGATAGATGAATTTTGAACTCTAAATAAAACATGGTTTGTAGTAGGTATTTGAAACTTGACAAAATAAAGGAGTTCTCAGTTTTGTCTCTTTGGCTTGTTTCCTCTTCAAGTAGCCCTAGGCACAGACTGTGGAAAAGCAATTTCATTGAGAGGGGTTGCCAAGCTTCTAAGAAGTAAGGAGTTCCCGAAATACCAGCAAATATTTTTTCACATAATCTTGATGATTCTTGGTGATAATGATCATTACACATTTCCCACTTGGCTCACCAAATTTTGTTCTTCTAGGTTGAAACGTTCGTCTACAGTAGCAGTTTTTATATTTAGGTTTCCCTCTGTTCTCTCCTATATGGATAGTTGAATTTGGAACTCTAAATAAAATATGGTTTGTAGTAGGTCTTTGAAACTTGACAAAATAAAGGAGTTCTCAGTTTTGTCTCTATGGCTTGTTTCCTCTTCAAGTAGCCCTAGGCACAGACTGTAGAAAAGCACTTTCATTGAAAGGGGTTGCCAAGCTTCCAAGAAATTACGAGTTTCCGAAATACCAGCAAATATTTTTTCACCCAATCTTGATGATACTTGGTGGTAATGATCAGTACACAAATCCCACTTGGCTCACCAAATTTTGTTCTTCTAGGATGAAACGTTCCTCTACAGTAGCAGTTTTTATATTTAGGTTTTCCTCTGTTCTCTCCTATATAAATAGATGAATTTGGAACTCTAAATCCAACATGGTTTGTAGTAGCTCTTTGAAACTGGACTAAAGAAAGGAGTTCTCAGTTTTGTCTCTATGGTTTGTTTCGTCTTCAAGTAGCCCTAGGCACAGACTGTGGATTCGCACTTTCATTGAGAGGGGTTGCCAATCTTTTAAGAAATAACGAGTTTCCGAAATAACAGCAAATATTTTTTCACCCAATCTTGATGATACTTGGTGGTAATGATCAGTACACAATCCCACTTGGCTCACCAAATTTTGTTCTTCTAGGTTGAAGCGTTCGTCTACAGTAGCAGTTTTTATATTTAGGTTTCTCTCTGTTCTCTCCTATATAGATAGATGAACTTGGAACTCTAAATCCAACATGGTTTGTAGTAGCTCTTTGAAACTTGACAAAATAAAGGAGTTCTCAGTTTTGTCTCTATGGTTTGTTTCGTCTTCAAGTAGCCCTAGGCACAGACTGTGGAAAAGCACTTTCATTGAGAGGGGTTGCCAGGCTTCTAAGAAATAACGAGTTTCCGAAATACCAGCAAATATTTTTTCACCCAATCTTGATGACACTTGTTGCTAATGATCAGTACACAAATCCCACTTGGCTCAACAAATTTTGTTCTTCTAGGTTGAAGCGTTCGTCTACAGTAGCAGTTTTTATATTTAGGTTTCCCTCTGTTCTCTCCTATATAGTTAGATGAATTTGGAACTCTAAATCCAACATGGTTTGTAGTAGCTCTTTGAAACTTGACAAAATAAAGGAGTTCTCAGTTTTGTCTCTATGGCTTGTTTCCTCTTCAAGTAGACTTAGGCACAGACTGTGGAAAAGCACTTTCATTGAGAGGGGTTGCCAAGCTTCTAAGAAATTACGAGTTTCCGAAATACCAGCAAATATTTTTTCACCCAATCTTGATGACACTTGGTGGTAATGATCAGTACACAAATCCCACATGGCTAACCAAATTTTGTTCTTCTAGATTGAAGCGTTCGTCTACACTAGCAGTTTTTATATTTAGGTTTCACTCTGTTCTCTCCTACATAGATAGATGAATTTGGAACTCTTAATCCAACATGGTTTGAAGTAGCTCTTTGAAACTTGACAAAATAAAGGAGTTCTCAGTTTTGTCTCTATGGTTTGATTCCTCTTCAAGTAGCCCTAGCCACAGACTGTGGAAAAGCACTTTCATTGAAAGGGGTTGCCAAGCTTCTAAGAAATAACGAGTTTCCGAAATACCAGCAAATATTTTTTTACCCAATCTTGATGATACTTGGTGCTAATGATCAGTACACAAATCCCACTTGGCTCACCAAATTTTGTTCTTCTAGGTTGAAGCGTTCGTCTACAGTAGCAGTTTTTATATTTAGGTTTCTCTCTGTTCTCTCCTATATAGATAGATGAATTTGGAACTCTAAATCCAACATGGTTTGTAGTAGCTCTGTGAAATATGACAAAATAAAGGAGTTCTCAGTTTTGTCTCTATGGTTTGTTTCCTCTTCAAGTAGCCCTAGGCACACACTTTGGAAAAGCACTTTCATTGAGATGGTCTGCCAAGCTTCTAAGAAATAACGAGTTTCCGAAATACCAGCAAAAATTTTTTCACCCAATCTTGATGATACTTGGTGGTAATGATCAGTACACAAATCCCACTTGGCTCACCAAATTTTGTTCTTCTAGGTTGAAGCGTTCGTCTACAGTAGCAGTTTTTATATTTATCTTTCCCTCTGTTCTCTCCTATATGGATAGTTGAATTTGGAACTCTAAATAAAACATGGTTTGTAGTAGGTCTTTGAAACTTGACAAAATAAAGGAGTTCTCAGTTTTATATCTATGGTTTGTTTAATCTTCAAGGAGCCCTAGGCACAGACTGTGGAAAAGCACTTTCATTGAGAAGGGTTGCCAAGCTTCTAAGAAATTACGAGTTTCCGAAATACCAGCAAATATTTTTTCACCCAATCTTGATGATACTTGGTGGTAATGATCAGTACATAAATCCCACTTGGCTCACCAAATTTTGTTCCTCTAGGTTGAAGCATTCCTCTACAGTAGCAGTTTTTATATTTAGGTTTCCCTCTGTTCTCTCCTATATAGTTAGATGAATTTGGAACTCTAAATCCAACATGGTTTGAAGTAGCTCTTTGAAACTTGACAAAATAAAGGAGTTCTCAGTTTTGTCTCTATGGTTTCTTTCCTCTTCAAGTAGCCCTAGGCACACACTGTGGAAATGCACTTTCATTGAGATGGGTTGCCAAGCTTCTAAGAAATTACGAGTTTCCGTAATACCAGCAAATATTTTTTCACCCAATCTTGATGATACTTGGTGGTAATGATCAGTACACAAATCCCACTTTGCTAACCAAAATTTTGTTTTTCTAGGTTGAAGCGTTCCTCAACAGTAGCAGTTTTTATATTTAGGTTTCCCTCTGTTCTCTCCTATATAGTTAGATGAATTTGGAACTCTAAATCCAACATGGTTTGTAGTAGCTCTTTGAAACTTGACAAAATAAAGAAGTTCTCAGTTTTGTCTCTATGGTTTGTTTCCTCTTCAAGTAGCCCTAGGCACACACTGTGGAAATGCACTTTCATTGAGATGGGTTGCCAAGCTTCTAAGAAATTACGAGTTTCCGTAATACCAGCAAATATTTTTTCACCCAATCTTGATGATACTTGGTGGTAATGATCAGTACACAAATCCCACTTGGCTAACCAAAATTTTGTTCCTCTAGGTTGAAGCGTTCCTCTACAGTTGCAGTTTTTATATTTAGGTTTCCCTCTGTTCTCTCCTATATAGTTAGAAGAATTTGGAACTCTAAATCCAACATGGTTTGTAGTAGCTCTTTGAAACTTGACAAAATAAAGGAGTTCTCAGTTTTGTCTCTATGGTTTGTTTCCTCTTCAAGTAGCCCTAGGCACAGACTGTAGAAAAGCACTTTCATTGAGGGGGGTTGCGAAGCTTCTAAGAAATTACTAGTTTCCGAAGTACCAGCAAATATTTTTTCACCCAATCTTGATGATACCTGGTGGTAATGATCAGTACACAAATCCCACTTGGCTCACCAAATTTTGTTCTTCTAGGATGAAGCGTTCCTCTACAGTAGCAGTTTTTATATTTAGGTTTCCCTCTGTTTTCTGCTATATAGATAGATGAATTTGGAACTCTAAAACCAACATGGTTTGTAGTAGCTCTTTGAAACTGGAGGAAAGAAAGGATTTCTCAGTTTTGTCTCTATGGTTTGTTTCGTCTTCAAGTAGCCCTAGGCACAGACTGTGGATTCGCACTTTCATTGAGAGGGGTTGCTAATCTTCTAAGAAATAACGAGTTTCCGAAATACCAGCAAATATTTTTTCAACCAATCTTGATGATACTTGGTGGTAATGATCAGGACACAAATCCCACTTGGCTCACCAAATTTTGTTCTTCTAGGTTGAAGCTTTCGTCTACAGTTGCAGTTTTTATATTTAGGTTTCCCTCTGTTCTCTCCTATATAGTTAGATGAATTTGGAACTCTAAATCCAACATGGTTTGTAGTAGCTCTTTGAAATATGACAAAATAAAGGAGTTCTCAGTTTTGTCTCTATGTTTTGTTTCCTCTTCAAGTAGCCCTAGGCACACACTGTGGAAAAGCACTTTCATTGAGATGGTCTGCCGAGCTTCTAAAAAATAACGAGTTTCCGAAATACCAGCAAATATTTTTTCACCCAATCTTGATGATACTTAGTGGTAATGATCAGTACCCAAATCCCACTTGGCTCACCAAATTTTGTTCTTCTAGGTTGAAGCGTTCGTCTACAGTAGCAGTTTTTATATTTAGGTTTTCCTCTGTACTTTCATATATAGATAGATGAATTTGTAACTCAAAATCCAACATGGTTTGTACTTGCTCTTTGAAACTTGACAAAATAAAGGTGTTCTCAGTTTTGTCTCTATGGTTTGTTTCGTCTTCATGTAGACCTAGGCACAGACTGTGGAAAAGCACTTTCATTGAGAGGGGTTGCCAAGCTTCTAAGAAATAAGGAGGTTCCAAAATACCAGCAAATATTTTTTCACCCAATCTTGATGATACTTGTTACTAATGATCAGTACACAAATCCCACTTGGCTCACCAAATTTTGTTCTTCTAGGTTGAAGCGTTCGTCTACAGTAGCAGTTTTTATATTTAGGTTTCTCTCTGTTCCCTCCTATATAGATAGATGAACTTGGAACTCTAAATCCAACATGGTTTGTAGTAGCTCTTTGAAACTTGACAAAATAAAGGAGTTCTCAGTTTTGTCTCTATGGTTTGTTTCGTCTTTAAGTAGCCCTAGGCACAGACTGTGGAAAAGCACTTTCATTGAGAGGGGTTGCCAGGCTTCTAAGAAATAACGAGTTTCCGAAATTCCAGCAAATATTTTTTCACCCAATCTTGATGACACTTGTTGCTAATGATCAGTAGACAAATCCCACTTGGCTCAACAAATTTTGTTCTTCTAGGTTGAAGCGTTCGTCTACAGTAGCAGTTTTTATATTTAGGTTTCCCTCTGTTCTCTCTTATATAGATAGATGAATTTGGAACTCTAAATCCAACATGGTTTGTAGTAGCTCTTTGAAACTTGACAAAATAATGGAGTTCTCAGTTTTGTCTCTATGGCTTGTTTCCTATTCAAGTAGCCCTAGGCACAGACTGTGGAAAAGCACTTTCATTGAGAGGGGTTGCAAAGCTTCTAAGAAATAAGGAGTTTCTGAAATACCAGCAAATATTTTCTCACCCAATCTTGATGATACTTGGTGCTAATGATCATTACACATTTCCCACTTGGCTCACCAAATTTTGTTCTTCTAGGTTGAAGCGTTCGTCTACAGTAGCAGTTTTTATATTTAGGTTTCCCTCTGTTCTCTCCTATATAGTTAGATTAATTTGGAACTCTAAATCCAACATGGTTTGTAGTAGCTCTTTGAAACTTGACAAAATAAAGGAGTTCTCAGTTTTGTCTCTATGGTTTGTTTCCTCTTCATGTAGCCCTAGGCACACACTGTGGAAATGCACTTTCATTGAGATGGGTTGCCAAGCTTCTAAGAAATAACGAGTTTCCGAAATACCAGCAAATATTTTTTCACCCAATCTTGATGATATTTGGTGGTAATGATCAGTACACAAATCCCACTTGGATCACCAAATTTTGTTCTTCTAGGTTGAAGCGTTCGTCTACAGTAGCAGTTTTTATATTTAGGTTTCCCTCTGTTCTCTCCTATATAGTTAGATTAATTTGGAACTCTAAATCCAACATGGTTTGTAGTAGCTCTTTGAAACTTGACAAAATAAAGGAGTTCTCAGTTTTGTCTCTATGGTTTGTTTCCTCTTC